>NC_044039.1:196907708-197027098 GCF_901765095.1 Microcaecilia unicolor | reverse complement strand
CATGCACCATGTCCAGCAGTGACCCTCCTCTCCCCTCCCCTGCTTGATGCACCCATGTCCAGCAGTGACCCTCCTTTCCCTGTCCTCCATCCACCCATGTCCAGCAGTGACCCCCTCTCCCCTGCCCTGCATGCACCCATGTCCAGCAGTGACCCTCCTTTCCCTGTCCTCCATCCACCATGTCCAGCAGTGACCCTCCTTTCCCCTGTCCTCCATCCACCTATGTCCAGCAGTGACCCTCCTCTCCCCTGCCCTCCATCCACCATGTCCAGCAGTGACCCTCCTCTCCCCTGCTCTCCATCCACCCATGTCCAGCAGTGACCCTCCCTCCCCTGCTCTCCATCCACCATGTCCAGCAGTGACCCTCCTTTCCCCTGTCCTCCATCCACCCATGTCCAGCAGAACCCCTGCCCTGCATGCACCCATACCCAGTGACCCTCCTCTCCCCTGCCCTCATCCACCCATGTCCAGCAGTGACCCTCCTCTCCCCTGCTCTCCATCCACCCATGTCCAGCAGTGACCCTCCTCTCTCCTGCCCTGCATGCACCCATGTCCAGCGCGACCCTTAGTTCTCTCCCCTCCATCCACTCATGCCCAGGACTCCCTTCTCCCCTGCCACCCCTCCCAAAATGTTCACGGCGACTTCTCCCTCCCTCCCTCCGGTCCGTCCCGTCCCTCGCCGACCTGACTCTTCTAATTCTTCGGCGGGGCAGGCAGTCTTGCCTGCCTGCTACCAGCGCTGACTCTCCCTTGCCGGTTGCGCTTCAAAATGGCTGCCGAGACTTCAGTAGAAGTCTTGCGAGGCGTCTCTGGAAGTCTCGGTGGCCATTTTTAAAGCGCAAACCGGCAGGGGAGAGTCAGCGCTGGTAGCGGGCAGGCAAGACTGCCTGCCCCGCCTAAGAATTAAAAGAGTCAGGTGACGGTTGGTTACAGTGAGGGATCGGGCGGGCGACTGATCGATTGATCGGGCAGGAGGGAGGGAGGAGAGCCGGCTCGCAGTAGGAAACAACCGGCTCGCAAGTCGGTACAAAATGTAACAACCGGCTCTTGCGAGCCGGCTCCAGCACACCACTGCCTGCACCCCACTGTCCCAAGTCAAGGCTAATTCTTCCATAATTCGAGATACAAAGGTGAAGAAAGGGCTCAGGGGACTATGATTAACCTTTCCAGGAAGTTTGCCCACTCTATACGCGAAACAATAAAAAAAAAATATGCCCCAAATAATAAAAACCTATTTCACAGATGACCTTGGTTTGTAAAATACATTTTGGTAATAACATTCACTGCAGCATGTAACTACTTGTACTCTTCCAATTTGAGATTTTTTTTTTTAAACAGAAGAAATGGTTTGTTATACTGTAAAGTAACGGAAGCGAGATGACTCTGACCCAGTTTCTGTAGCCTCCAGCATTTACATGCTATGAGTGTGATAACAAGCAATTCCGTCATACTTAAAGGAGGGAGGGAAGGAGGATTTGGAGAGAAATGGTGCTGCTTGTCTGTTCAGACATTTCGCTACTATCCAAAGCAAAATATTCAATTACTGCAGATGCAGGACAGCTAGCGAGATTTATCTTCCAAGAGTGCCAAAAACCAAGCGAAGGTCACCTGAACTTCTCCAGCTAGCCTAGCAAGGATATCCCTGCAAGATGATCTGGAAATTAGTACAAGCTCACTGAGCATCCCTGTTCTCTGCACTATGAATATTTAGGTTAGAAATAGCATGGATTTTTTTCCCTCATCTATCTAATAAATCACTTCTCAAGGTTTCAGTAACACCTAAAGCAGTGGGCAAGCAAAATACGGTATCAGGTGAGTTCCCACCCACTGATTCCTCTCGAGACAATTCCCACTTAAGGGGGGGGGGGGGGACAATTCCCACCAAGGACTCCCCGCCCCCCAGCCTTTTTTTTATTGAATTTCTTTATTAAGTTTTCAAAATTTACAAGATATACTTATAATCGGAAATACAGCAAAGTAATTAGAGAAGTAGCATCATTCATCCATATCCAAAAAGGAAAAATGTTAATCTCCACAACTATTTTGCTTTCTCTAAAAAATAGGCAAAGTAAACAAAAGAAAAGATAAATCGCTTTCTTAGACCACAATTATAGGGAGAGGAGACATCTAGTTAAAGGAGAGACATGAAAGTAAACGGCCTGGCTCGTATACCCCCAGCTTTTTATACTATTTCTTAATACTCATCAATCACTATCTGGACAGTTTCTTACTATCTATAAACGTTTTAAGCTGACCTGGTTCAAAAAAGATGTACTTTTTCCCAGGTATTTAATACAACATTTGCATGGATAAGCCAATAAAAGAAGCTCCCAATGCTTTAACCTCCTCTCTGTAGACAAGAAATGCTTTTCTACGATCTTGTGTGGATCTAACCACATCTGGAAAGATCCAGATTTTATGACCACAAAATTCTTTATTTGAGTTCTTAAAGTCTTAATAAGGCATTCATATCCTGCTCAAAAACGAATGATACCAAAAGAGTCCTTCGCATTGATACTTCTGATATAGATTCCTCTAGTAATGCTGATAATCTTGTAAATTCAGTTCAGGTGTCTGTATCTTTTCTGTTGGATTCGCCTTAGATTGTTTAGATTCAGGTAAATAATAAATGTTATTTATCGGCGGAATTGCAGATTGAGGATAAGCCAAAACTTCCATCAAATATTTTTTCAAGAAATCAATCGGGGCGATTCCAGGTGAAACAGGAAAATTTAAAATCCGTAGATTCAGACGTCTATTATAGTTTTCAAGAATTTCTAATTTTAAGGAAACCTTAATTTTATCTTTTATCAGAGTATCTGTTACTGCTTTCAGAGATGAGATTTCAGATTTTTGATTAGACAAATCTATTTTAACATCCTCATGAGCTAACGTTAAAGCATCTATTTTATTTACCAGCAAAGTCATATCCTGAGAGTTTTTGTAGCCAGAGTCGTCAGTTGTTGAATAGCTGACCAAATGGATTGTAGAGTTACCGCTTGTGGAACCGCTTGTTCCATGGTTGTAACGTCTGCTTCCTGGGGCAGAGTACCTCCGTCTGAGGGCCTTCGGTCCCCGACTTCCGGTTCCTCAATACTCGACCGCTGGATTGCAGGACAAAGCGGTGGGTTAAAGTCCGGTGGGGATAGCGATGTCTCTACCCCTAATGGAGATGTCCTCCTTCCACAAATCCAAATGCGGGGTCCCTCTCACCGGTTCTCGCTGGGGTGCTGGAGACATAACGTAGAAGCGTTTGCTGACCGGGGGCAGGTAATCGGGCTGACGGTGGTAAACCCTTTACACCCCCTTCCTCTTAGTATGTGGCATATAGAGAGACGAAATAAGGTTGAACAAACAGAGTTTCAGCTCATGCTAACCGCGGAGCCTCCAGCTCGAGCCGCCATCTTGACTCCTCCCATCCTTTTTTTTACCGACCGTAGCTTCTTTCTTGTATCGGGTCCCATAAGTTCTGGCGGTGCTTTTGTTTTTTTAACAGCGTCTGGAACAAGGAGGTCAGAGCAGCATACGGACGTACACAGAGGACGTATAATAACAGAATAACTTTTCACAGATAGAGTACTAATTTGTTATAAATCATAATCGGTGTGTCATTTTGAGGGGCTGAATTAGGTTGAAACCTAATTTGGGGGTTGTGGGGGGGGGGCATTGCCCCCCCACACACGAACTGCAGTTTGTATTTATCTATTTATGCATTTACTTATTTATGACATTTTTAATTTTTTTTTATTTATTTGTAACATTTATCACTATCCCACTCATTAGCAGGTTCAATGCGGCTTACGTAGTAAATCAGGTTAACAAAGTGATATAGAATGGGTGCAGCTGTAATATAGTAAGTAAAGAGGTGGTCATTTATGTGTGGATAGGTAAGATGGGCAAGGAAGGAGGATGGAAGAGATAGGGGAATGGGGGAGGGTGTGTATTGGGATTAACGTGTAGATTTAGTATGGGAAATGTAAGGGAGGGGTAGGAAGCGGGATGTACTAGAAAGAATTAAAAAGGGGAGCATAATGCAGGTTCTGTTTTCATAGTCTGATCCGGAAATACATATGGACTTGTAGCTTAAGACAGGTTATTTGTGTAGGCTTGCTTGAAGAGGTAGGTTTTTAGTAGCTTCCGGAAAGGTAGAAGGTCATTGACTATTCGAATGGATCTTGGTAAGGCATTCCCGAGTTGGCTGCCTACGACGGAGAAGTTGGATGCATAATATGTCTTGTACTTAAGTCCTTTGCAATTAGGAAGATGCAAATTGAGATACGTTCGAGAAGATTTTGAGCCGTTTCTGGCTGGAAGGTCAATCAGATTATACATGTAACCCGGGACTTCTCCGTAGTAATCTTGTGAATCAGCGTGTGGACATGTGGAGACACCTACACCCGAGCCTCAGAGATTACACCTGCCTCTCCTCTAGTCACACACATATTCCAGGACAGTGTTTCCTAGCCAACCAGTGCCTCCTAAACAAGATACGCTCATGTGAAATAGGCTTAATAAGAAGCTCAGATCAGAAATGAGGTCAACATTTGCTCATTTCTGATCTGAAGAAAGGTTTCCTTCGAAAGCTAATTAAAAAAATGTATTAAGTTAGTCTAATAAAAAGGTATCTTATTTTTTTTCTATGTTTTGTTTATTTCTATGTATGACCTATTATTAAATCTAGAAATAACGTCTTCCTGATGATTTTTCATAAGAACAATGGTGGATAAGTGGAAATCTATTTCCCAATTATCCCATAATTTCACTAGTTGCCAATATAAATGAAAAGAACTGGCAAAAGACATGATCCTTGCAGAACACCTAGGAACCTCTTCGTATAAAGTTCATGATCCCAATAGATCCACTGTGTAGGATAGAAAAAAAAATAGGAACCAAACCATTGCAATACCAACGATTTGACGTCAATGTCACCAAAATATTGCATAATTTAGGATGAGACTCTGCCAGTGTTGCTATGCTCATATTAGCCCTCTCCTCAAGTCACTTCATTGGCTCCCTGTTTCTGCATACAGTTCAAACTCCTCTTATTGACTTACAAGAGCATTCATTCTGCAGTTCCTCAGTACCTCTCCACTCTTATCCCTCCCTACTCTCCTACCCGGGAACTCCGCTTACTGGGTAAATCTCCCTTATCTGCACCCTTCTCCTCCACCATTAACTCCAGACTCCGTTCCTTTTATCTTGCTGCACCATATGCCTGGAATTGACTTCCTGAGCCAGTACGTCAAGCTCCATGTCTGGCCATCTTTAAGTCTAGGCTAAAAGCCCACCTTTTTGATGCTGCTTTTAACTCCTAACCCCTATTCACTTGTTCAGTAGCCATGTCCCACCTTAGTAATTCCCTTCTCCCTTATTTGTCCCGTTTGGGAGCTCTGTCGAGCAGGGACTGTCTCTTCACATTCAAGTGTACAGCACTGCGTATGTCCAGTAGTGCTATAGAAATAAGTAGTAGTATTATGAGACACCGCATCAAAGGCTGTGATAAGATCTGATTGTACTCATAGGGCATCACAGCCTTGATCAGCCTTTACTAGTATCTCATCCACTATTTGTCGCAATAAAGATTCAGTGTCAAACCCTGGTCCTCTAGATATTTCCACTGAATATTCATTAGGCATGCATACAAACATTCCATCTGAGAACCAAGTTAATTTGCTTAGCTTGGTTACCCTCATAGGCCAGCAGTGTCCACCTCAGTTCCCAGTCAAGCAGCGCAGACTCCACAATCAATTTTATCTCATTTCAACTCTGCCGTGTTTTCACATCATCATCATCCCACTTCAGATGCTAATCTCCTTCTGATTTTCCTAATTTGCTCTTTACTAACAACATTGAGAAGCTATGCACGTAGGTAAGTCCTCAAAGCCTTAAGTACCCAACAGGGCTGCTGAGAAGATAAGCCCAGCTACAGAAAACTGGATACAGTGTTCCTCTAAAAACCTGCAAAACACAGACAAGCAGTTCAAGGCCACTACCAAAAACAAATCTCCAGGAATGCACAGATTTACTTTGCGTTGGATAATTGTATGAAGTCATTTGGGCTGAAGAGTCAGGTGGAATTCAATATAGAATACAGGGAAACACATTTAAAATGGCCAGAAAGTGTGGAACTTATGCAGGAGATGGAGTTGGGAAGAGATGTTAGAAGGGGTGGATAAAGTAGAGGTTTTCGCTTGCCTACCTAGAGATGCAAGCAAGAACGGGTAGATTCGATTCAATTCAATTCTATTCTCTAGGATTTGGCTGGAGATATTTGTGTTAACCAACTTCAACACACCTTTCGGGAATTAAGGGCACCCACTACCAATGCGGCTCTGCAGAACATTCAGTTTAAGCTTATGCATCGGGTTTACATCACCAGAAAGCGTGAAGTGGACATGGGGTTATTTGTTGCATTTGTATCCCACATTTTCCCACCTATTTGCAGGCTCAAAGTGGCTTAAATTATGCCGCAATGGCGATCGCCATTTCCGAAATGAGAAATACAAAGTGGTCTTGCAGAAATTCCAAAACATCAAGAACCTGAGCCCTCTAGGGAGATAGGGCCCATTCCCCACACCAGGATTCAAACACAGGCCAGACCCTGACATAAATCCACTTGATTTGGTCATTAAAGTCTTATCAGGGGGGGTATTGACCTGACATAAGCCATGGACGTCGAGGATTTCTTGGAGCAAAGCAGAGTAGAAATCACCACAGAGGAAAAACCACACTTCTCAAATCATCATCTCTCAACGGTCATACCATAAGTCAAAAGGGATCCGGATCTTCTATTTCTACCGGCCCCTACCAGAGCAGACCAATACCCCTAGCAGCGGAAGTTGGTTCTTCACCAGCAGACACCGAAGATCTGCATATCAAGGTCTGTGAGGATAATCTCGTGCCAACAAGACCAGATGAGGATAATGCACAATCTCACACAACAAGCAGCCAATGAGAAGCCATGGAGGGAAAACAGAGATGTTGCCCCGGGATTGGTAGCATGGAATGTTGCTACTAATTGGGTTTCTGCCAGGTACTTGTGAACTGGATTGGCCACTGTTGGAAGCAGGATAGGGCTAGATGGACCATTGGTCTGACCCAGTATGGCTATTCTTACGTGCCACTACCGGCCAAAGCTATACGTGCATCTATTCCAAGAGGCGGGTCCCTCCACTGACTGAAAAAGTGTTCCACCTTCACACTGGTTCTGGACACCAAGCTGAACTGAAGAGGCCCCCAGCGGTCCACAATGAGCTGAAAGGCCTGGGGCCCTAACTCCCATTCTCCCGGATCAGGAGAGAATGACTGGGAAAGTCTGCCTCCATCATTGTCTTTGCACACAAAATGGACCACCGAGAGAGCTTGCAAATGTGTCTCTGCCCACTGACAAAGACTTGCCGCCTCCAGGGCCAACGCCCAACTCCTGGTTCTGCCCTACTTGTTGATATATGCACTGCAATGGTGTTGTCCGACATCACTCTGAATGCTTTCCCTTACAGAGGGGCCAAAATTCCTGCAAGGCCAGATGGACCACCTGTGTCTCCAGGCAGCTGATGGACCAGGTTGCCTCCTGGCTTGACCAGGTGCCCTGTTCCACCCATCTCAGACATGAGCTCCCCAACCGAGGCGACTCGCAGCCGTAGTGACCAGCACCCAGACCAGGGGTCTGTCTTGACAGGTTCACCAGACAGTCCCAGAATGTCAGACTGAGTCTTACCATGGACAGGAGAAAAAAAATGTAAGTCCTGACAGGCCGAAGCCCACAGTGACAACAGGATCTGCTGCAGAGGGCACATGTGAGCCCTCACCCAAGGTACCACCTCCAGAGTTGCAGCCATGGAGCCCAAGAGCTGCAAATACCTCAGAACATGGGCTACAGAAGTTTGCACAGCCAGCGTCTCTGCACCGGCAGCTTCTTCGCCCATTCCTCAGGAAGGAAACCCATTCGTGGGCATATTAAAATGGACTCTCAGATACTCCAGAACCTGAGACAGAATCAGGTGGCTTTAGGGTCAATTCATGACCCATCCCAGAGACTCCAAGTGAGATAGCCTGAGAGGTTGCCTGACTGGCCTCTACCACATGAGTTCACTCGAATCAGCCAGACATCCAGGTATGGGTGAACTCTAATCCCCTGGTAACAAAAGATGCGCAGCCACCACCACCATCACTTTGGAAAATGTGTGCGGTGCTGTAGCCAGGCCAAAAGGCAAGACTCAAAGCTGAAAACGCTGCCCCAGTAGTACCTGAAGATTAGAGGGTGACCCATGTGATGCTGATTTTTAAAAAGGGTTCCAGGGGTGATCTGGGAAATTACAGACCGGTAGGCCCAACGTCAGTGCTAGGTAAAATAGTGGAAACTATTATAAAGAATAAAATTATGGAACACATAAACATGGTTTATTTTATTTATATACTAGAATTTATTTATTGCCTTTTTGAAGGAATTCACTCAAGGCAGTGTACAGTAAGAATAAATTAAACATGAGCAATAGACAATTTCAGCAGTAAAACTATTCAAACAACAATACAAAGTATGGCATAGTACACTACTTACAATGTCAACACATATATAATAGAACCTTTTAATTGACAGTGTAGGGTATAAACAAAGATGGAACATATAGAGATAGGTAAGAGTAAGAAGGGTTAGAAAGTAAGGTGACTAAAGAAAGTTACACATGAAGTCAGAGAGATGGTTAACATAGGTAAGAGGAATTAGAAAATAAGGTGACTAATTTAAAGAGAGGTGCACATAAGAGAGATGGTTAAATATTATCTCAGCTAGGGTAGGAGTGGATAAACATGTCCTTCTGCTGCAGTATGTGCAGCCCGTGTCACTCCTTGTGCATGTGAATGAGACTAACAAGTTAGTTCTTCCACTAAAGGCTTGGTTGAAGAGTCAAGCTTTCACCTGCTCCCTGAAGTAGAGATAGTCTTGTGTTAAGCGGAGCCTTTCAGGGAGTGCATTCCAGAGTGCTGGGCTACTCCCAGAGAAGGCTCGCTTGCGGATATCACATTGTGTAATATCTTTTGGAGAGGGTGTGGTTAGTGATAGTCCTTGAGAGGGCCTTAGTGTCCTTGAAGGTGTGTATAGGATCATTCTATTTGGGGCCATTTCCTTTTTAGGGCCTTGAAAGTCTGACAGTTATAAATTTATCCCTGTATTGTACTGGTAGCCAGTGAAGGTTTTGCAAAAATGGTGTGATGTGGTCACGTCGCTTGGAACCTTCTATGAGTCTTGCTGTAGCATTCTGAATCAATTTGAGCTGGTGCAGGCCCTTTTTAGTCAGACCAGTGTAGAGTGCATTACAGTAATCCAGTCTTGATGTTATCATGGCATGCACTACTGGGATAAGATTTACCATCTCGAAGTAAGGAGAGAGGCAGTGTAGCTGTCGCAAATAGTAGAAGCAGCTCTTGAAGGTTGATTGGATTTGGGGAGTCAGAGTAAGTGTTGAATCCAAGGTTCCTGACTTGTGATTTGAGGGGGAGTTCATACTTCCCAAAAGAGATTTTGATGTCAGGTATGTATCCACTTCTGTTAGAGACCCAGAGAAGCTCGGTTTTACTTGGGTTCAGGCAAAGTTTGTTGTATTTAGCCCATTCTTGAATTGATGTTAGACAGGTAATCGGTTTATTCAGGGCTGTAGGTAAGTCAGGTTCAATGGGTATGAGTAGCTGTAGAAATGAATGCCCATTGACCGAATCAGCTCAGCTATTGGCTTGAGGTAGATATTGAACAGAATAGGTGACAGCATCAATCCTTGTGGTACCCCATAGGTCAGCGCCCATCAGTTGCTGCCAAACATTATGGATTGTTGCCTCTCTGATAGATAGGATCTGAACCAAGCAGAGTCAGTATGGGTCAGCCAAGGGAAGTCTTGCTTCACCAATTTGCTTAACTTCTTTGAAAGCATGAACAAACATGAGAATAAAGGTGAACCGGTTGATGTAGTGTATCTAGATTTTCAGAAAGGTTTTGACAAAGTTCCCTATGAAAGATTCCTGAGAAAATTAAAGAGTCATGGATAGGAGACAATGTCCTTCTGTGGATTAGGAATAGGTTATTGAATAGAAAACAGCAGATAGGGTTAAATGGCCATTTTTCTCAATGGAGGAGAGTGAATAGTGGAGTGCCACAGGAATCTGTATTGGGACCAGTGCTATTTAACATATTTAGAAATGATCTGGAAATTGGAATGACAAGTGAGGTGATTAAATTTGCAGATGACACAAAACTATTCAAAGTTGTCAAAACACTTGCGGATTGTGAAAAATTGCAGTAAGATTGGGCATCCAAATGGCAGATGAAATTTAATGGGAGAAATGCAAAGTGATGCACATTTGGAATAATCCAAATCATAGTTACCGGATGCTGGGGTTCATCTTGGGGATCAGCACCCAAGAAATAGGTTTAGGTGTTATTGTAGACAATACGCTGAAATCTTCTGCCCAGTGTGTGGCAGCGGCCAAAATAGCAAACAGGATGCTAGGAATTATTAGGAAAGAGATTGTAAAAAAGACTGAGAATTTTATAATGCCTCTGTATCACTCCTTCACCTTCAGTTTTGCGTTCAGCTATGGTCGCCATATCTCAAAAAAGATATAGCGGAATTAGAAAAGGTTCAAAGAGCAATTAAATGATAAAGGGAATGGAACTCCTCTCATATGTGGAAAGGCTAAAGAGGTTAGGGTTCTTCAGCTTGGAAAAGATGGCTGAGCGGGGGATATGATTGAGGTCTATAAAATCCTGAGTGGTGTAGAATGGGTAAAAGTGAATCGATTTTTTACTCTTTCAAAAAGTGCAAAGACAAGAGGACACTCAATGAAATTACATGGAAATACTTTAAAACAAATAGGAGGAAATATTTTTTCCCTCAAACAATAGTTAAGCTCTGGGACTCATTGCAGGAGGATGTGGTAACAGCAGTTAGTGTATCTGGGTTTAAGTTTGTACAAGTTCCTGGAGGAAAAGTCCATTGTTTGCCCCGGGATTGGTGGCATGGAATGTTGCTACTAACTGGGTTTCTACCAGGTATCTGTGACCTAGATTGGCCACTGTTGGAAACAGGATACTGGGCTACATTGACCACTGGTCTGATCCAGTATGGCAGAAGTGTGTCTGGGGGCTCTGGAGCCAAGCTCCACACTCAAGCAATGTATAGCCATAGACTGTGAACCTAGGAGCGCTGTTGGGCTCAACCATGCTTTTTGGCCAGCAGAGCAAGGAGCTAGGCCAGGGACAGGAGCACCAACAGCTGATCTACCACCTGCTGGAAGGTAGAAAAAAAATACTGGATCATTACAGGAAGTGCCATAGCTTATACAGCGACATCACTGATAAAATTCCGTTTTCTCTACCTCCATCTGCTGGTAGGAAGGGTTAACAACCCATTTGATCAGAACAGTGGAAGCGGACGCTAAGAAAAGGGCTTTATAAAACTACTAGTAAAAAAAACCCCGTTTCTGATGCAAATGAAACGGGGGCTAGCAAGGTTTTCTTCAGAGTGTGCATGTGGGAGTGTGTGTGTCCCTGCCCTCTGCCCTCTCTCCCTCCCCCTCCCTCCGAGTCCAGTCCTTCAGTGTTGTTTCCTGCTGTTCTGTGTTTTTGTTACAGAGAGAGTGAGGGCATCTCTCTCCCCTCCCCCTCTGAGTCCTTCACTGTTTCCTGGGATTTCGTGCTGTGCTGTTTTCCTTCACTCATGGGGAAACCGGATATCTCTGGCGCTTCACACTTCCGGCTGGAGGCTTCAGTGGTGCCTTTATATATATAGATGTGACTACATACACACGGAAAAAGCAGGCACTTGAAAAGTGTGTGTCCACCTTTATATGATCTGTATGTAGGAATTCTTGGGCACACAGACTGGGCAGAGAGAGAGTTGCCGTCTATGTAGTACTTTATAAAACAGGCTTGTCCAAGTTCAGTCCTTAAGAGCCACAAGCAAATTAGGTTTACAGAATATCCCCTAATGCAGAGCACGACAAATACCAGGCATCAGGTCACCAAGAGGCATATTTTCAAAGCACTTAGCCTTCCAAAGTTCCATAGGTTTCTATGGAACTTTGGAAGGCTAAGTGCTTTGAAAATATGCCTCTTTAAGATGCCTAGAAATTGCACAATGGCACCCGGGATTTAATGCCCCTCCGAATTTTAGTGTTGGGGTTTGTTTGTTTTTTTAAACACTACACAGCATCTGTTATGCTTCTGCACCGCAATTCGGCTCTCTATATGAGCCTGAGCTGCGTGGTGCAGGAAGCTCAGGAGTCTCAAGGCTTCGAGTCTGGTGAGACTTAAACTGCAACACTAGCCCATACTTCCTGTACCGTGCAGCGCAAGTTTACACGAGGGCTGAATCGCAGCAGGGGCTAGGAAGAATGGTGAGGGGATTAGGTAGCAGACGGAAACTGGCTGAAGGCTGGGGGTGGGTATATATAAGCAAGAAAGAGAGAGAGAGAGAGACTGGGTGAAGGTTGGGGGCAGGGTATATGCGAGCAAGAGAGAAAGAGACTGGGTGAAGGCTGGGGGCAGGGTATATGCGAGCAAGCGACTGGGTGAGGGCTGGGGGGGGGTGGGTATATGCAAGAGTGAGAGACTGGGTGAAGGCTGTGGGCGGATATATATGAGCGAGAGAGAAAGAGACAGTGGGCTGGAGGGTGGGTATATGCGAGAGAGACACAGACTGGGTGAAGGCTGGGGGGGAAGGTATATGTGAGCAAAAGAGAGTCTGGGTTCAGATTGGGGGTCAGTATATGTGAGCGAGAGCCTGGGTGAAGGCTGGGGGGTGGATATATGCTTTAATAAAACAGGTGCCTTGATGGACTTTTCACTTGAATTTCCCATTACAAAAATCAAACCTACAAGGTCCAAGATCAAAATTTTTAGTGTAGTGCAAAAATGGCTGAATACACTGGAAATGTTTATTTTCAAACCAGAATAAATTATGCTCCACAATGATTAGAAACAGGAGTTATGAACAGGAGGAGGTATCAATTCTAT
Organism: Microcaecilia unicolor; assembly: GCF_901765095.1. Lineage (NCBI taxonomy): Eukaryota > Metazoa > Chordata > Amphibia > Gymnophiona > Siphonopidae > Microcaecilia > Microcaecilia unicolor. The sequence continues at coordinate 197,014,095 of NC_044039.1, read as the reverse complement.
AATTTGGGTGCCAATTATCTAGACACCAACAACGCATGTGAATGACCAGAATACAAGCATATACACGCATGTGTGTGTACATATATGCACATAAACACCACTATTCCAGTTCCATGCTATTCTATAAAATGATGCCAAATACAATGACAGACAGTTGCAAGATGGGTGAACACATGGGCGGAGTCTATGCATGTAAAGTATAGAATACTATGATTTACATACATTTTTAGCAATCTAGGTCTGAGCTTTCACACCAGGTCTTCAGTAGAGAGTTGCAAGGGGACAGAAAATCTCCTCCATCCCGGCCCCCCACAATCACCTTGACCCCACCCCTTCCACAAATACCTGGCAAGATCCCAAAAAAGGACAAACATTTTATACTGCTTATCCAGAAATAGTGGATTTTCCCCAAGTCCATTTAATACGGTCTATGGACTTTTCCATTTCTTCTGTACATAAGTATTGCCATACTCGGACAGACCAAAGGTCCATTAAGCCCAGCATCCTGTTTCAAACAGTGGCCAATCCAGGTCAAATACCTGGCAAGATCCCAAAAAAGTACAAAATGTTTTATACTGCTTAGCCCAGAAATAGTGGATTTTCCCAAGTCCATTTAATAATGGTCTATGGACTTTTCCTTTAGGCAGTCGTCCAAACCTTTTTTAAACTCCGCTAAGCTAACCGCCCCTACCACATTCTCTGGCAACGAATTCCAGAGCCCAATTACATGTTGAGTGAAGAAACCTTTTCTCTGATTTGTTTTAAATTTACTACATTGTAGCTTCATCGCATGCCCCCTAGTCCTAGTTATTTTTGGAAAGCGTAAACAGACGCTGTACTCTGCTAAATACAAAATTAAATAAGATACGTATTTCCAAAAAAAGCAAACATCCGTCATGTCCCCGTCTCCTCTTCTTTTCTTCTATCCCATGTGCTGTATTTCCAATTTTCCCTTCCCCACTCTCTATGTACATCCCCCCTTACCAAACCTTTTCCCTCCTCCCTGCACCCACACTCCTTAAACCCTTTTTACAGCTCCTCTCTCCCACTCACAAACAACTCCATCTATCCACCTCCCATCCAGCCCTGGGTGCCCTGGGTGCCCTTCCCACACATACCTCAAGGTACTCTGGTGGTTAGTGGCTTCTTCAGGGCAGGAAAGATCCCCCACTCCTTCCTGCCCACTGCCACTGATCCTCTCGTTGCCGCCATTTCTTTAAATGGCTGCCGAGACGTTAAGTGGTGGCCTCGCGAGACTGCTGGAGAAGTCTCGCAAGGCCACCACTTGAAGTCGCGGCAGCCATTTTAAAGAAGTGGTGGCCTCAAGATCAGCAGCAGCGGGAGGAAAGAGCAGGGATCTTTCCTGCCCCGAAGAAGCTACTAGACCATTGGGTGCCTTGACGTACGTGGGAAGAGTACCCTGCAGTTAGGGGGAGGGAAGAAAGCTTGGTTCGCTGTACACTTCCGTGGGAATCCTGCAGGACCGCTGTGGACCTGGGTCCATCCCTGCAGACCAGGAGGGAATCCCCGTGGTATTCCTAATATCCCTGTTCCCATTCAGCTCTCTACTCTACAGCTGATGTAAATCGATCACACCTAAATTATAGGTGTGTATTTGCACTGCTACACTAGTATTTCATAAAGCAAAGTAGGCTTCTTCTTTGTAGAATAGGCTCCAGATGGGCATCTTTTGGTGCCTAAAGATAGGTACACCTCTTATAGAATTACCCTCTGGATGCCCTTGGTGCTTGGGAGATATGTTCAAGGGACTCCCATGTAGGGGGGGGGGGGGTCTATATTTGTACCTCTAAAATAGAAGCAGATACGGCATCTTTGATTCTTACATTCTGAATTGAATCCTGATACTGTGCTGAAAGATGAGATTCAGAGTGGTAGGGAACCCTTTCTTTAAGGTCCTCAAATCCCCAGAGCTTGATTGCTGCAAAAACAAATGGAGAAAGGGCCATCAATTAACAAATGGAAAAAAAAAAGACTGATATATCACATGAAAGAGCTGGGTGAAGGATGGCAGGAAGATGCCAAGCCATGGAGACAGCTGTGAAAGTTCTGAGTCATGACAAAAACCAAGAGAAAAAGAGGTCGCGTGTACATTACTGTTTTGATCATCATGATGCCACTGTACTTACTCATCATCTATGATGCATTTCTAAGCATATGCTAAAGCACGATCATCAATATGTAACGCAAACATTGGACAAAAAGGAAGCACACCCTCGTGACACTGTAGGCCAAGGGAAAGCCAGACTACAAACAGGAAACAACTCTCCAGGAACCAACCTGATGCATTCCATCAGGCCTGTGTTGGCCAGGTACCAGCCAGCAAGATCTAATCTAAATCGAGATTTATAAGCTGCTTCCTCCCAATAAGGTTCAAAGTGGCTCACGTATAAAAAGAAAAAAAAAAACAAAGAACACAATTCAAAGAAAAACAAGAGATGCATACCAAAGAAAGTATTAGATATTAAGTATTAGATTGTAAGCTCTTTGAGCAGGGACTGTCTTTCTTCTATGTTTGTGCAGCGCTGTGTACGCCTTGTAGCGCTATAGAAGTGATAAGTAGTAGTAGTAGTCTTGTAACCAGAGCTAATATTGTAATGTCATAATGCCTCAGTCCACCAATAAGAGCCAACCTCATCAGTGATGTCACAATGGCTTGATTGTCCTATACTTGGCTCACTTTTATTACATAGCTCTTTGAGCAGGGACTGTCTTTCTTCTATGTTTGTGCAGCGCTGCGTACGCCTGTAGCGCTATAGAAATGCTAAATAGTAGTAGTAGTTCTAAGCCACTTTGAACCAAACCTTTGGATAACAGAGGGATACAAGAATGCAAGATAAATAAATAAATACAACATAATTATCATTAACGACTGCCACCACACAGACACTTCTGACAACAGATACGTTTTTTAAGCTCTCATGAAAACAAACATAGGAAGAACTTTTTGTTTTACAACAGCCGTGTTGGTAAATTATTCCAAATATGCCCACTTGGAATAGAAAAGATATTTCCAAAACTTTAGCAGTCACACACTCCAGCAAAAACCTCACTAGATTTGGTAGCTATTAGATTACAAAGCAGAGACAGCCCTGGCCAATCCAGATGGAATATTGGGAAATTTGTTCACTAAACAGGATGGTAGGGCATCAAAGGATAAAAAAACAAAAACAGACAACTAGGGATCTATTCTTAAGCAGACTGATCTTTACCTGCTTTCACCTGTCTTGCTATAAAACTTGCTGTATTGACAAACAACCTATCATATCTGAATTCCAGTGGCGTAGCCTGGGGGGGGGGGACTTTTAGATGAGGGGAGGTTGTAAGCTGGGGCAACCCTTCTATTATGGTGGCAATTGATGGATCTGTTGTCAGTGTGCAGGTATACCTGATTCAGTGAATCTTCTGTCTTGGATTTGGGGGGGGGGGGGGGTAATATCCTCCCCAGTCAAAAGGACAAAAAATATTGCAAGCTTTACAAAGGCAGAAAGCAACAATTGCATTTCTTCAACAAATGCATCTTAATTCTTTGGAACATGACAAAATAAAAAAACTAAAGAAACTTACCAATGACTTTCGGGACTAGTGAGTAAAGTAATTGTAAAATAGCCCGTGGTTTGGGTCCAGGCCTTATTGCCTATTATGAACTATATGATATATGTTCTCCTGAACTTTACTGACCTCCCCCTCTAAATTAGTGGTCTAAGAAAAGAGGAATATTACTTTAGAATATTTGTTATTTCAGATAATATCTCTGTGTTTCTTGTACAAGACATATCTTGTGAATAAGGTTTGAATTATAAATAAATAAATAAAAAAATAAATAAATATATATATATATATATATATATTATATATATATATATATATATATAATATCTATAATATATATATATAGATATAATATATATACAGTGGGGGAAATAAGTATTTGATCCCTTGCTGATTTTGTAAGTTTGCCCACTGACAAAGACAGAGCAGCCCATAATTGAAGGGTAGGTTATTGGTAACAATGAGAGATAGCACATCACAAATTAAATCCGGAAAATCACATTGTGGAAAGTATATGAATTTATTTGCATTCTGCAGAGGGAATAAGTATTTGATCCCCCACCAACCAGTAAGAGATCTGGCCCTACAGACCAGGTAGATGCTCCAAATCAACTCGTTACCTGCATGACAGACAGCTGTCGGCAATGGTCACCTGTATGAAAGACACCTGTCCACAGACTCAGTGAATCAGTCAGACTCTAACCTCTACAAAATGGCCAAGAGCAAGGAGCTGTCTAAGGATGTCAGGGACAAGATCATACACCTGCACGGCTGGAATGGGCTACAAAACCATCAGTAAGACGCTGGGCGAGAAGGAGACAACTGTTGGTGCCATAGTAAGAAAAGAAGAAGTACAAAATGACTGTCAATCGACAAAGATCGGGGCTCCACGCAAAATCTCACCTCGTGGGGTATCCTTGATCATGAGGAAGGTTAGAAATCAGCCTACAACTACAAGGGGGGAACTTGTCAATGATCTCAAAGCAGCTGGGACCACTGTCACCACGAAAACCATTGGTAACACATTACGACATAACGGATTGCAATCCTGCAGTGCCCGCAAGGTCCCCCTGCTCCGGAAGGCACATGTGACGGCCCGTCTGAAGTTGCCAGTGAACACCTGGATGATGCCGAGAGTGATTGGGAGAAGGTGCTGTGGTCAGATGAGACAAAAATTGAGCTCTTTGGCATGAACTCAACTCGCCGTGTTTGGAGGAAGAGAAATGCTGCCTATGACCCAAAGAACACCGTCCCCACTGTCAAGCATGGAGGTGGAAATGTTATGTTTTGGGGGTGTTTCTCTGCTAAGGGCACAGGACTACTTCACCGCATCAATGGGAGAATGGATGGGGCCATGTACCGTACAATTCTGAGTGACAACCTCCTTCCCTCCGCCAGGGCCTTAAAATGGGTCGTGGCTGGGTCTTCCAGCACGCAATGACCCAAAACATACAGCCAAGGCAACAAAGGAGTGGCTCAGGAAGAAGCACATTAGGGTCATGGAGTGGCCTAGCCAGTCACCAGACCTTAATCCCATTGAAAACTTATGGAGGGAGCTGAAGATGCGAGTTGCCAAGCGACAGCCCAGAACTCTTAATGATTTAGAGATGATCTGCAAAGAGGAGTGGACCAAAATTCCTCCTGACATGTGTGCAAACCTCATCATCAACTACAGAAGACGTCTGACCGCTGTGCTTGCCAACAAGGGTTTTGCCACCAAGTATTAGGTCTTGTTTGCCAGAGGGATTAAATACTTATTTCCCTCTGCAGAATGCAAAAAATTCATATACTTTCCACAATGTGATTTTTCCGGATTTAATTTGTGATGTGCTATCTCTCACTGTTACCAATAACCTACCCTTCAATTAGGGCTGCTCATGTCTTTGTCAGTGGGCAAACTTACAAAATCAGCAAGGGATCAAATACTTATTTCCCCCACTGTATATATATATATATTAGTGGTGGGGGCATGTTATGCGGCCTTATTGGGAGGGGGGGAAGTGGGTGTGGCTATATTGATTAGAAAGCGTGTCACTTGTATATTACGCAAATTGATTAAAGAGGATGCGGGTAGGTTTGTTTTGGCAAATGTGACATTAGATAGACAGGAATTGTTATTATGTAATATTTACAGTCCCAACACACCTGACAAAAATATTTTGTGAGGACTTCAGTGAATCATTTGTTGAACTTTAAGAACAGAGATATTGTTTTAGGGGGCGATTTTAATAAGGTGGCAGACTCGCATTTCGACAGATCACATAGTACACAGGGAGAGGGGACCGACTGCTCGAGGTATATATACCCTTGATTTGTAACGTACTTGACTTCATTGAAGTATAGAGAGAGTTTTACATCCTTTGAAACAGGGGCGTAGCCAGACAACAGATTTTGGGGGGCCTGGGCAAGAAGGGGTGGGCACCAAGTGTCTTCCCCCCCCCCCCACGAAAAAATATCTCAGCTGACGGGAAAACACTTTTTTCCACCTTGGCAGTCTGCAGCAGGCTACACTGAAAACTGAGCATGCGCAGGTGCCAGTATCATGGAGAGTAGCGTTTTCGTTACCATCAAGGGAAGTATTCAGCTGGCGGAGCTTGGGATCCCCACCAGCTACTGCTAAACATGTGCTACTGATGGGTGGGCCTGATCGGGGCCCACCCCGGCCCACCGTGGCTATGCCACTGCTTTGAAAAGGAACTATATCCATCTTGGGGCCATTCTACTCAGTGTAGGATTGACTATATATTGCTTTCATGCACACTTCTGATTGCTACCACAGTTGAAGAATTTGGAAACTGAGATTTGCAGTCATGCTATGGTGTGGATAGAATTGGGACTTCATGCCAACCTCCATAGGGATGTTCAGTGGAAGTTCCTGGCGGATTTGTATAATGACGATCACTATAGGGACTTTTTTACTAAGTGGAAAGAATATGCACATTTTAATTCTTCTTATGAACGAGACCCTGTCATATATTGGGAAGCAGCGAAGGCAGTTCTTCATGGTGAAATGATTAGTGATGTTAGTCAAAGAAACGGAAAAACAAAGAAAGAAAACAAGAAAAAAATGGGGGATGGCCAATCGAATTCCAACTCAAGGAATTAATTGAATGTAAAAAACAAATGAACAATAAACCGAAACAGTCCTTCCTATTGAAAATCAACTTGTTAAAACGCAACACAGTCCTGCGTTTCGGGGCAGAAAGCACCTGCCTCGGGAGTCAAAGTAATTTATTCCAGTTGATAATAATACAAGGACGTCAGTCAATATGTCCAAAACAAAAAGCAGGACATAGAAAAAAAATCTGCAAAACAGCAATAGAGAGAGAGACGTCTGTCTTCAAATTATCTATTCAGGAAAATCACGGCAAGGCTAACTGTACTAGACAGATCGCAGAAATACAACAGTTTCCGGAGGGATGAACATTGCCTTTGCTTACAGCAACTACTACACTATATTAAAGCTACAGGAATGTCTAATTTTCAAATTCCAATAGTTCACAGATTGAGAAAACTGTTCTTTGAAGGTCAAGATGTTTGTATGATGATCTCAGGCTCATATAATCTTTACTTACTACTACTTAACATTTCTAAAGCGCTACTAGGGTTACGCAGCGCTGTACAATTTAACATGGAAGGACAGTCCCTGCTCAAAGAGCTTACAATCTAAAGGACATGTGAACAGTCAGTCTGATAGGGGCAGTCAAATTGGGGCAGTCTGGATTTCCTGAAAGAGTTAGGTGCCGAACGCAGCATTGAAGAGGTGGGCTTTAAGCATGGACTTGAAGATGGGCAGGGAGGGGGCTTGGCGTAAGGGCTCGGGAAGGTCGTTCCAAGCATAGGGTGAGGCGAGGCAGAATATAAATCTTTACAAATCCTACGGGCTGGAAAGACTACACCCTTCTGCAAGCAGCTTGGGGACCTGATTTAGGTAGCCCTTTGAAATCCTTTGATGTTTTATGTACCACTAGTAAAAAAGGCCCGTTTCTGACACATATGAAACGGGCGCTAGCAAGGTTTTCCTCATAGTGTGTATGTTTTGGAGAGGTAGTGAGAGTGACTGTGTGTGATAGAGAGAGTGAAAGTGCGAGTGTGTGTGTGTGTGTGAGAGAGAGAGAGTGAGTCTGGGTGTGAGTGTGTCTGTGAGAGAGTGTGTGTGTGAGAATGAGAGTGTGTGCAATTGCGTATGGGAGACACAGTGTGATAGAGAGAGAGAGAGTGTGTTTCACACAGATACAGTGTGTGCGAGAATGAGAGTGTGTGTGAGGCACAGATTGTCTGTGAGACTGAGTGTATGAGACCAAGCGAGTATGTAAGTGACTGTGTGACACATAGAGAGTGAATGTGATACACTGTGAACATAGAGTGTATGAGAGTGAGAGACAGAACACATTGTCTGTGAGAGAGAGAGAGAGTGTGTGTGTGTGTGACAGAGATACCTCCCTCCCTCTCTCTCTATGGTGTCAGGCCCCCCTCTGGCTCTGGTGTCTGAGATTGCTGCCACTGCACCTAAGCAATTGGTGTGTGGGAGGAGGGAAAGAGAGAGAGAGGTGTGTGTGGGGGGGGGGGGGATGTGTTGGAGGGGTTCAGCTTGGAAGAAGGGGGTGTGGGGGATTCAGGATGCGCTGCCAGATGAAAGTGAGAGAGTGAGTGTGTGTGTGTGTGGGGGGGGGGGGGTTAGGAAGCAATGGCAGATGACAGAGGGGGGGGGTGTGTGTGGGGGGGGGGGGGCACAGGAAGCATGCCAGATGAGAGAGAGAGTGAGTGTGTGTGTATGGGGTTTCAAGAAGCGCTGCCAGTTGAGAGAGAGTGAGTGTGTGTGTGTGGGGGGGGGGGGGGTAGGGGGGGGTCAGGTAGCGCTGCCAGATGAGAGTGTGGGTTGGTGTGTTTTGGGGTGTGGGGGGGGGGGTGGTGGGGGTTCAGCTTGGAAAAAGAGGGTGTGAGTGGTTCAGGAAGCGCTGCCAGAGATGAGTGAGTGTGTGTGTGTATGGGTTTCTGGAAGCGCTGCCAGATGAGAGTGTGGGTGTGTGTGTTTTGGGGGTGTGGGGGGTGTGTTGGGGGGGGGTTCAGCTTGGAAAAAGAGGGGTGGGGGTGGTTCAGGAAGCGCTGCCAGTGATGAGTGAGTGGTGTGTGTGTGGGGGGGGCCGGTTTTTCAAGTTTTGCCAGATGATAGTGAGTGTTTGTGGCGTGTGTTCAGGAAGCACTGGCATGAGAGAGTGAGTGCCTGCAGAGGCTAGTAATGCTGAAGATCACCGGAGTCTGAAGACAGGACTTATGCTGGCGGGGTTTCGTGTCCCCGCCAGCAAAGGTACGCGACGGTGGGTGGCTTGGGGGGGGGGTGTTGCACCTCCTGTTTTTTGTGGGATTTCTTTTCTTCTGTTGAGGTTTGTTGGTTGTTTTGGGGGGGGGGGGGCGTTGCGTGAAGGGGGCAGGGGGTGTTGGACCTCGGTCATTCTGTTGGCGGGGCTCCATTTTATCTATGTAGCTTTTGGGTGGTTTTCTAGGTTGGTAGCCAGCGTTTCCTTGGCAGGGGGAGGAGTAGGGGAACACGCTCCGCGTGTTTCCCTACTCTCCCCCTTCCTTGATGCGGTCCCTTCTTTCATTTTCTGTTGGTTTTCCGCCCTCAAGTCATGACGTTTGACGCGAGGGCGGGGCAGCAAGTCGTTCAGTGGCTTCACCACCACGAACTTACGAACCGTTCTGGGAGTCTGAGTGACTTCAGAACGTTGTCCTCAGAACGTTGAGGGTGCGTTTTATTATATTAGATTAGTGTTCTCCCCTCTGTAGCTCATGGAGTAGATTTGTGAGAGTGTCATTACAGGATTCTTTAGGGCTTACAAGTCCCCATCTAGAGCATATAAAGCGAAGCATGTTGATTCACCTATATGTGTTAAATGTAAATGACAGAGGGTACTTTTGGCCCATGTTTCCTTGGCTTGTCCTTTTATACAAACATTTTGGATTAAAAGAAGAAATTAGATTTTACCTGCTAATTTGCTTTCCTTTAGTCCCCTCCGGACCAGTCCAGAATGCAACAGATAGGTTGTGCACGCCTTCCACGCCTTTAAACTGTGTGCCGAAGAAAAATCAAAGACAGAAAGAAGCAAGCCGCCACAGAAAAGGGCAAACCAGAGCTGCCCTACTCATTCGCGCCTTATTTTATTTACTTTAGCGGCTGTCTCTTCCAAAGCCATCAAAACACTCATCCCTTGAACAGGTTGAGGCCAGCTAACAACCTCAGGAAAGCTAATGCACAGCAGGGAGACCAAGGAGGATATGGGGGAGGACCCGGCCACCCGAGTGTGACCCTCGAGGCTTCAGGAGACCCTCACGGGTCTCAGCCTCCAGAACTGCAAGAAACACCAGGGAACAGAATAAACCAACACCTCAAGGAAAACCTAAGACACTCTCTACTCCCCAAACAAATCCCCAGATATATCTATTTAAAAGTAAAAGAGAAGAGAAAGAGACACTGCAAGGGCTCGCTACCTTCCGTCTGCTGGAGAGTGATAATACTGTCTAGTTATATAGTTAGACAGGGCTCTTACTGGCTCTCTCTGCTGGAAGGCGTGCACAACCCATCAGCTGCATTATGGGCCGGTCCAGAGGGACACTAAGAAAGGCTGAATGATTTAAGCCATTTATTAGCGGTCCATGTACAGGCTTCCATGGTTTTAATAAGCAATCACATGAGTACTACTGAGATTCGTAAGAAAGAACACAAATTATTTGTCAGGAAGGCTGTTCTGGTGGGGAATATCATGTGTATGCTACACAGGTAGGTGCAGTCTGATCCTCCTTCATATCGGCAGTGGAGGAACCCAGTTTCACACACTTATGTTATGGGAAGCTAAGGAAGCGCATCTCACTCCTAAGCATCGGAAGCGTTTTTATTTGTTTTTGTTTTTTAATTCTGGTCTCCTTATAGTCAATTGTTGCCTCCTAGGGTTAGGAGTTTGGTTTAAAATAAATTACACTTCTGAAGACTACTGGTTTGGTAAACATCTGTATGGATCCATTCTCCTGAGCTATAGTGTATGATGGCTTATGATTAGAGTGGGAGGGCTAGGGTAGGTAGGTGTTGGGATGGAGAACTGTGGGAGAGGAGGGGAAGGATGGGATTCAAGGGATGTAAAAACTGCAAAACTGTGTTTATGGTTTTTACTTTGTTACTGCTAATGATTTTTGCTAATAAAATATTTTTTGTCTAAATTAAAAAGACAGTCCTGTTCTTGGACAGGTTACATAGTAACATAGTAATGACGGCAGAAAAAGACCTGCACAGTCCATCCAGTCTGCCCAACAAGATAAACTCATATGCGCTACTTTATGTGTATACCCTACTTTGATTTGTACCTGTCCTCTTCAGGGCACAGACCGTACAAGTCTGCCCAGCACTATCCCCGCCTCCCAACCACTAGCCCCGCCTCCCAATCACCGGCTCTGGCACGACCGTACAAGTCTGCCCAGCACTATCCCCCTTCCAACCACCAGCCCCGCCTCCCACCACCGGCTCTGGCACAGACCGTATAAGTCTGCCCAGCACTATCCCCGCCTCCCGCCACCGGCTCTGCCACTCAATCTCGGCTAAGCTCCTTAGGATCCATTCCTTCTGAATCGGATTCCTTTATGTTTATCCCACGCGTGTTTGAATTCTGTTACCATTTTCATTTCCACCACCTCCGCGGGAATAGAGGTTATTCTACTATTCCACATTTTCTCTTAAAAGCCTACTCTTAAAACTGGAGTATCTAGGAATATTCTGGGTTGCAGAAACAAATTAATCTATGCTGTGGCAGTGACACAGTTAAAAATATTAGCTTACTGGGTGTTTCATTGCTGACATCATATTATATCTGTTATTTGAAGGTTTTTTCCATGCTATATTATGGTATTGTTTGCATTGTACTGACTTTTATCATATTTCTGTTACATGATCGGAGGAGTAGCCTTACGGTTAGTGCAGCAGACTGAGATCCTGGGGAACTGGATTCAATTCCTACTGCAGTTCCTGGTGACCCTGGGCAAGTCGCTTGACTCTCCATTGGCCCAGCTACAAAAACTTAGATTGTAAGGCCACTAGGGACAAAGAAAGTACCTGCATATAACGTGTACAGCGCTGCATAGGTCTAGTAGAACTAAAGAAATGATTAGTAGTAGTAGTATAAGATTGTTCTGCAGCAGTGGCGTAGCTACATGGGGCTTGGGCCCCCGTAGATTTGGCCCTGGACCCCCCTGTCGACGACCCTCTCAACCCCCCCCCTCCTGCCACAACCCTCCCCCCCCCCCATCGTCGTGAGCTACCTTTGCTGGCGGGGATTGGGATCCCCCACCAACGGCGGGGGAGGGTTGGCGGCGGGGGGGGGGGTCGTCAACGTTGGCGGCGGCGCGGGGGGGGGGGTTCGGCAATGGCGGGGGGCAGTAATGGGGTCGGTAATGGCAGGCGGGGAGGTCGGCAGCGCCGGGGGGGGCTAAAATGTGTCTCCTCACCTCGGGCTCTGGACCCCCCCTCCCGCCGAAGTCTGGCTACGCCCTTGTTCTGCAGTGCTATTAAATGTGTATATTTCTGATACGGTTTCATTTTACCATTTCCAAGTTACCTCATTGATTTTATTCATGTTTATATGTGGTCATTTTCGCTATTGTTATGCTGCTAACAAAAATTGTAAGTTTTACGTTAAACTGTACCTACTGTACATCTCTCTTCATGAAAGCAGTTAATAAATCCCGATAAATAAAATCAATCAATCCAGAAGTGAGCCAAAAGTGGGAAGCCACAGGGTGGTGAACACAAAGCCTTTCCTAGAAGGAAAGAATCACTCAAGGAAAAAAAAAAAAATCTAATCCCAGGCTACAAACAACTTGTGGTACACACACAACTCTAAAAATTTAAGACACAATAACTACCTTTAAAAACAAAGTCATCTTTCATCGTCAGGGCATACAGCACTTTTTCAAAGAGCTAACAACATCCCTGGGGTGTACTTAATACAAGCCGCCCGAGAATTGATTACACTAGTGATTCATTGCAAAGCATTACCCTGGGATGAAAAATGGTTTCGGTAATATACAGCGAGATGTGGTTTGCTAAATATCTCTGACCAGAATCCCTTTCTCCAGGAAACCTAGAGCTGTGCTAAAATAGGCTTATATTATGGGAAATAACAGCCCGTGGTGAGTAATACTTTACAAAGGCATCGGCTCATTAGGCAGGCCAATCTCAAACACATCCTGTGCTTTTTCCTTCTTTTATACTAAAGCATGCAGCCTTTGGGCTTTCGGAGCCATTTCAAGGGGGTTTAATTTCCTACAGAATTATATATTCTCACTTAAGACACAAGCACGAACGAAGACATATAATTGAGGCTGTACAGTGAGATGAAAAACGGTTTACACCCCTCCTGATTTCACCTATTATTGCATATTAAATGTCACACTGAATAGTTTCTGATCTTTAAACAAAATGTACTAGAACCAGAGTAAACAAAAAAAAATTACATGGCCCTTTCACTAAAGTGCATTAAACACACGGTTAGCCCATGGTAACAGGCTACTGCACAAACCCGTTAAGGAGTTGTGTGCTAGTTTGCCTGTTAACATGCATCAAGTCCAACCTTTTTCTATTGGGGGCCACATTTATACTTTGTAACATTTTTAGGGCCAAAACACATGTGCACGCACACTCTTTCTGAGAATCACATATGTTCCCTCCCTATCTTTTTACCCATTCTCTCTCATATGTGCCCCCAGCCTTCACCCATTCTCTCTCTCATATGTACACCCTCTGCCATCACCCACACTCCCTCTCTCTCTCATATGTGTTCCCTCTGCTGTCACCCACTCTCTCTCTCATATGTGCTCCTTCTTCCATCACTCTCTCCCTCATATGTGCTCCTTCTTCCATCGCCCACTCTCTCTCTTCATATGTGTTCCCTCTGCCGTCACACACTCTCTCTCTCTGTGCTCCCTTTGCATTCACCCACTCTCTATCTCATGTGCCCCCTGCCGTCATCCACTCTCATATGCGCTCCTCTGCCGTCACCCTCTCTCTCTCATATGTGCTCCCTCTGCCGTCACCCACTCTCTCTCTCCTCTCATATGTGCTCCCTCTTCCGTCACCCACTCTCTCTCTCATATGTGCCCCTCTTCCGTCCCAACTCTCTCTCTCTCATATGTGCCCCCTCTTCCGTCACCCACTCTCTCTCTCATTTGTGCTCCCTCTTCCGTCACCCACTCTCTCTCTCATATGTGCTCCCTCTTCCGTCCCCTTACTCTCTCTCTCATAAGTGCTCCCCAAACCCATAGACTTTGCCGAGGCCCAAAGCAAATCATACAAGAAATCTGCCAAGAATGCAGACCCCATTTCATTGTTGGAGACTTCTCTGTCCACCAGAGCCAAGCCATCACTGGTTCTAAAACTTTCTCAGACCATCTAAAACAGGCCCTAGCTTCAAACTGCCACAAACAGCCACCTGAACTGCTAAGACAGATCACCATACGGCGATCTCGAAGAGCAGAGCCGCCATCCACCAGTACCATATTCCTCTTAGCCACAGCTGAGACGACCATATCCCTACCAGAGGCTTCAACAACGCCCTATCCTGGTCTGGAACAGGATATAAGCAGATCATGGACCGAGCCAGGCAAAAGGGACCATCTGGAACATCTCACTGGGCTTGAACAATATTTCTAACTAGTAAAAGAGGCCCATTTCTGAGCAAATGAAACGGGCGCTAGCAAGGTTTTCGTCGCCAACACCCCCCCTTCCCTGGCCAACCCCTTCATTGTTCTGCCATTGCTCCGCCCCCAACATCATGACGTTTGACCGAGGGCGATTCCCCCCCCCCCGCCAACCCCTTCGTTGTTCTGCCATAGCTCGCCCTCAAGGGCAGGGTCCGGAGCGATTTTGGTGGCTTCACCACCACAAACCTTCGAACCTTTTTGAAGGAAGTCAGGGCTTGGCTTCACTGATGTCAGTGTCCTCAGAACGTTGAGGGTGAGTTTTATTATAGTAGATGTCCTGAGATCAGGAAAGATCTAGTAGGGGAAAGTGGGCTATATAAATACATATATAAACATAAAATCTGCATACAATTTGCAGTTATCACGCAGTAAAATCCCACATTAAAATGTGTTAACTTCACATTTTAGCACACTTTAGTATTAGGACTCCATATTTATTTAAGACACAAAGTTATCCAACACCCATGTGAATGTAACTGGCCCCACAGTTACTCAACCAATTGACCAAATTTAACTTAAAATTTAGATTCAGCTGATTGAACGCAGCCAGGCCTTTATTGCAGTCAGACCTGTTGAATCTAAACTTCACTATATACTGAACCTTACCCTTGAAATTTTGTGGACGACTTCACTTTCAACAAGAATGATAAGCTGTGATGAACGTAAATTTCAGAAAAGATGAGAAAAAAAAAAGTTGTTGAACTGTATCAATCTAGAAAAGATTACAACCTTGTGAGACTCCACCAAACCACAGTGAGCCCTTATCTCCAAATGGAGAAGGCTTGGAACAGATGAATCTTCCCGGGAGTATCCGGCCTGTCAAAATTACTCCAAGGGCACAGTGATAACTCATCCAGGAAGTCACAAAACATCCAGAAAAACAACCAAAGAACTGCAGGCCTCTCCTTAGCTAAGATCAGTATAAGAAAGATTGGCCAAAAATATGATTCATGGGAGAGTAGCAAGACAGAAGCCACTGCTATCCAAGAATATCATCAATGCTCGTCTCATGCTTGAAAAATGAACCTGGATGATCCCCAGGCCTTTTGGGATAATGTTCTATGGACAGACAGGTCAAAAGTGGAACTCTTTGGACAACACAGGTCCCAATATGTCTGGCATAAAGCAAATACAGAATACCATGGTAAGAACATCAAACCAGCAGTCAAACATGGCGTAGTGTAGTGTGATATTGGGAATGCTCTGCTGCCTCAGGACCCAGAAGATTTGTCACTATTAAAAGGAACTGTGTATTCTGCACTGTACCACAAGAATTCTTAAAGAGAATGTCCAGTCATCTGCCTGTAAGTTGAAGCTCAATTCTATCTGGGTTATGCAGCAAGGCAATGATCCAAAACACAAATGCAAGTCTACATCTGAATGGTTGCGCAGACACAAAAATAAAGTTTTGGAGCGGAGGAGTGGCCTAATGGTTAGTGCAGCGGGCTGTGATCCTGGCAACCTGGGTTCGATTCCCACTGCAGCTCCTTGTGACCTTGGCCAAGTCACTTAACCCTCCATTGCCTCAGATACAAAAACCAAGATTGTGAACCCTCTATGGATAGAGAAGTGCCTGCTTATAATGTGCAACTGTCCTCCACCTTGATGGATAAGTGGATTTTAAATGCCAGAATTAAATTAAAATTAAATTAAAACCTAGTCAAAGTCCTCACTTAAAACCAATAGAGATGTTTTGGCAGGACCTGAAATGAGAAGTTCATGTGCAAAAAACCTACAAATATCTGAATTAAAAGCAGTTCTGCAAAGAAGTGTGGGCTAAGATTTCTCAAAAGCAATGTGGGGAGTGGCCTAGTGGTTAGGGTGCTGGACTTTGGTCCTGAGGAACTGAGTTCAATTCCCACTTCAGGCACAGGCAACTCCTTGTGACTCTGGGCAAGTCACTTAACCCTCCATTGCCCCATGTAAGCCGCATTGAGCCTGCCATGAGTGGGAAAGCGCGGGGTACAAATGTAACAAAACACAAAACAAAAAAAAGATTGCTCTCAAATTATAAGTAGCATTTGGTTGCAATTATCGCTACTTTAAGTTGGTGCAACCAGTTAAGTTTAGAGGGAACAGTTACTTTTTCACATGAGCGATATGGGCGTTGGATAACTTTAATCTTCAAATAAATGATGCAATAATTTAAAATACCGTTTTATTTGTTTACTCAGGTTCCCTTTGTGTAATATTACATTTTGTTTAAAGACCAGAAAACCATTCAGTGTGGCACACATGCAAATAACAGGAGAAATCAGGAGGGAGTGGGAAATACTTTTTCACATCAATGTGTGTGCATGTGTGTTGTAAAAGCAGTACCCCACCCCACAGGATTTGATCATAGTAACATAGTAGATGATGGCACAAAAAGACCTGCACGGTCCACCCAGTCTGCCCAACAAGATAAACTCACATGTGCCATTTTTTGTGTATACCTTTCCTTGATTTGTACCTGTCTTTTTCAGGGCACAGACCGTATAAGTCTGCCCAGCACTATCCCCGCCCCAACCACCCGCCGCGCTTCCCACCACTGGCTCTGGCACAGACCGCATAAGTCTGCCCAGCACTATCCCACCTTCTAACCACCAGCCCTGTCTCCCACCACGGCTGAGCTTCTGTGGATCCCTTTCTTCTGAGCAGGATTCCTTTGTTTATCCCACACGTTTGAATTCCGTTACCGTTTCCTCTCCACCACCTCCCGCGGGAGGGCATTCCAAGCATCCACCTCTCTCTGTGAAAAAATACTTCCCGACATTTTTCTTGAGTCTGCCCCCCTTTAATCTCTTTTCATGTCCTCTCGTTCTACTGCCTTCCCATCTCCGGAAAAGATTTTTTGCGGATTAATACCTTTCAAATATTTGAACGTTTGTATCATATCACCCTGTTCCTCCTTTCCTCCAGGGTATACATGTTCAGGTCAACAAGTCTCTCCTCATACGTCTTGTAACGCAAGGAGGCGAGCGCTGTCTTCACCAAAACCTGTCTGCCGCTTATACTTTCCCAGCTGGTTTCCATGACACGGCTGTACCTGGGCTGCCAGCTCCTCAAGCTCTTTGGGGTTCCAAGCCAAGCTGCCCATTGGGTCATTTCGTTTGTCACGCAGTTATAAGAAGGGTTGGCAGGTCTCTTCTCCCGTCCCCTCCAACCCATGTCACCCCTTCCAAGAAACCTTGAATTTGACACCTCGGGCACTTCCACTCAACCCTATACAAGCAGATCCAATTCAAACACACCAGGATGATAACTCATTAAAAACCTTGCTGCATCGGGGAATGCTTTAGGGAGAGGAGGTGGGGGAACCCTTGGCATTTCGCTTCAAATGATCAGACTGCAATCTACATAACATATTAACATATTAGATGACGCAGAAAAAGACCTGCACGGTCCATCCAGTCTGCTGAGGAGGAAGGAGGTGTTTTAGAGAGCTCTGCTGACTTCCAGTGGAAAGGGAGTGAGACCTAGCTCCCTCCCCAAAGATGAGGAGGGTCCCTGGGGAGAAGGCCTCAGGAAAGTCCCAGGCTGTGGGGCCTCCTGGGGCCCGGGACCAGAAGGCCGAAAGGAGTGGCTCTCTCCCTGGTTTGACTACCGGGAGAAGGGAAAGGAGTCCAGTGGACCGAAGGGAGAAGCAGCCCGGTGGAGGCCACAAGAGCATTTCCCCCTCCATGGCCCAGCTTGCGGAAGGTAAGCGAGAAGACAGTGGAGGGGGGAGGAAAATAGTACAGGCCCCAGAAGGGCGCTTCCAAGGAGGGAGAAGGAAGAGGCGATGGAAGTTTGCCAGAAGCCTTTGCTGGAGGCAGATGAGAGTGAGAGTGAGGAGAGTGGATTGTCAGATGAGGAGTTCCTTGAAGTGAGCGATGACCCTGATGATCCAGCAAGTAGTGTGGTAAATATTGTAAGACGAATTAAGCTGGTGGAAAAAGAAGTAGTGGAGCTAGGAAAACATCTGAAAATGGCAAGAACTATGTGTAAATTTGCCCCAGCGGAGCACAGACAAATGTATGTTAAAGAGGAAGCCCGGATATCGAAGTTGTTGGGGAAAAAAGAACAATTGTTGAACTGTTTAAAAAAGGGCTCTGTGAATCCTTTGAGGGAGCTCTATGTTAACCGAGAAAGGATGGCTTCTATACCACAGTCTGGGGGTTCAGGAACACTACAGTTGCAGCAAGCTTCAGTGTCTTCAGCAGCATTAGAATCTAAAGAGTTGTCTGGGTTCAGAGGGACCCCACTTTAAAATACATGAGACAGTTGGCAACACAGTCCAGAGCACTTACCGCAGCCAGAGGATAAGGAGGCAGCGGCAGAACATGGCTCTGAGGTGGGGGCTGGAGTGGAGATCCTACCTGTGGAGGGGAGGACAGAACTCAGTACATTGTCAAAACTCCAGATAATGGAGGCAGCAGAGGGAGACGCAGGTAGCAGCCTGTTTTCTACAGAGGTGGTGGTCGAAGTCTCAGAGGGCTTACCTGCAGTTGTGCAAACAGCAGAGACAGTTGCCGTGAAGGAGGCCCTGTTGGAAAAGGGTCAGCAGAGGCAGACTCCGGTATTTTGACCGGGTCTGCAATGGCTGAAGTGGAAACGGAGGCAGCATGGCATCTGGAGAAGCCCCACCCACGAAGTCCGGGAGCAGGGGAGGTCTTCCCTGAGCATGGAGTAGCTGGCGGTTTACAGGAGAGGGGTCGGAGAGAGAGGAATAGGAGCGGGCAGCAGCTGGGAGCTCATTTGACCAGCTGTCCATTACAAGAGGTGAAATCGGGGGATGCTAACAGCCAGCCTGTGGCGGTATCAGGAACAGACAAGCCATGCCCCGGGAAGCGCCAGCCATTGGGAGAACGCAGGACGGACTGCACCAGAAGCAAGGGGGAAGTAACCCGATTGTTGAGAGACTGTCGTTGACTAGAGAAGTGGACATGGCAAGTCCAACAGATGTGCAGCGGGTGGTGGAGCGGACCTGCCAGCAGGACGGCTGGGAGAGGAGCCAAGGGGAGCGGCGGAGTTCCGGAGGCTTCGCCCCTGGTGCCGGAGGTTGGAGGGAGTTCGGGGGCGGAGCGAGCAGGGAGTCTGGTATCGCCAGCTGCAGACCTGACGGACAGGAGCCAGAGTATCGCCAGGAGACAGAGGAGAGGAGGCGATTAGCCCAGAGGCTGGAGCCTGCAGTGGCAGGGACGAGCAGGGACGTTCCAGGAAGTGGAGATGGGCAGGACAATCAGTTGAAGGCAGCCCAAGCAGCAGAACTGACTATGGACGTTGCTGGATGTTTGTCTGAGAGGGAAGGGGACGGGGGACAGCGGGAGGGGGAGGGGGCTGTGGAGATTGAGGAAGGGAGAGGGATGAGGGGAGGGGCAGAGGGACAGAAGGGGGGGAGGCAGAGGGAAGGGCTGGAACAAGTGTGGAGGGGGGGCGGTGGGGGCTGGGGTCCAAGTCCTTTGCGGCAGTAGTCCAGGGAGGGGGAAGGAAGGAGGGGGGAGATCGGGTGGTTTTGAGGGCCCAGGGAGGGGTTGGGGGGGACAGGGGTGGACAGCTGCCTAAGCGGCGAATGTGGTACAGCTGAAATGGATAGGGGAGGGGGCAATGCCCTCCAGGGATGGGTCTTGAGGCTGGTGATGGGGATGGGTTTATACCCGAGGACTTTTACGCGTGTATACACCCCATCAACAGCCCAGAATATGACTTGAGCTTCATGACCCAGAGGGGGATGGAAATATTCTGGGAAAGGTACGAGGGGGTGAGGGGAAAGGGGGAGTGGCGGGACCTCAGGGCCATTCCAATCAGCAAGCCGGACCTGGTGCAGGTCACCCTGCTCGTGAGAAATGAGTCTATCTCTGGGGCAGATTTAGCCTACTGGCTACAGAGGTACGCGGAGCTGAGATCCCCGCTTACAAAGTTACCGGATCCAAGCAGGGTTTGGGCAGGAGGTTGGGGAGCCCTGGTCAAATTGAGACAGGAGAGCCATGTGGTCCAGCACATTCCTTCGGCTGCCTTTATCGGTCGCGACAGGATACTGTGCTTTTACAAGGGGCAGCCGCGGCAGTGCTTCAGATGTGGTTCGTTTAGGCACTTCAGCATGTCATGCCCAGTGGTAAAGTGTGGAAGATGCGGGGATCAGCACGCCACAGAGGACTGCACCGCAATCAGGTGCAACCTCTGCGGCGGGTTAGGCCATGCATATCGGAACTGCCCTAGGGCGGCCCATAACGAGTGGGATATGTGGGGGAAGGGACAGGGAGGGGGGGTAAGGGAGGAGGGGATAGGGCAGGGGGTGATAGGCAGGGAGGGGCAAGGGGGGGAGAAGGAGGGGATGCAGGAGGGGGGGCGGCAGGGGGCTGGGTTAGGAGTGGAGCAGGGGGGAGAGGGGGAGTGGGTACAAGTGCCACAGAGGAAAGGGAAGTTTCGGAGGGGGGGGAAACTAGGGGTGGGCGGGGAGGGGTTGCTGCTGGGGAAGAGGGGAGGGAACAGATTTCAGGTGTTGGAGGAGGAGGAAGATAGGGAGGTTGGGAGGGAGGAGGAAGAACAGGGGGAAGGAGAAGAGGGGGAGTTAATGGAGGAAGAGGGGGCGGCAGGGGGGATTGGAGAGGGCAAACGGAAATATGAGGATGCACTGGAGGAGGGTACTGGTGGTAGGAAGAAGGGGGGAAGGCTCTGGGGGGAGGGGGAGGGGGGAGGGAGGAGGAAGAGGGAAGGGAGGGAGGGAGGGGAAAGGGGAGTAAGAGGAAAGCTGAGGGGGCTGGGCAGGTGGTGAAGGCCCAAGTGCAAGCTTGGGGGGACAGAGTGGAGCTAGAGGAGGATCTGGAGGACCTGGAGGACTTGGGAGAGGTGGAGGACTCGGAGGAGGAGGTAGGGGGTGGGGGGGGAGAGGGGAGAGGGAGGGTTCAGGGGGTGGGTCCGGATAGAGCAAAGAAGAAAGGAAGGAAGAAAGGGGGAGGGGGGGGGGAAGGTGCAGACAGGACGGCTGCGGGAGGGGGATCTGGTAGGGGATGACGTAGACCGTATAGCAGAGGACCTGCTTCAGGGTAAGAAGGGGGTATCCAGGAGATAAGGAGAGAAGGTGGGAGTGAGCAGACTCGTGACTCGCAATAAGGATGGCAGGCTTAGTGTTGACATTTGCCACGCTGAATGTGGCCAGCATCACCTCTCCGAAGAAGCAGGGTTTAGCGTATGACTGGTTCGCGAGGGTCCAAGCAGATTGCTTCCTGCTCCAGGAGACTCGGCTGCGGTCCATTGAGGTGATCAGGCGGGCAAGGCGGGCCTGGAAGTGGGGTCCCTCGGTGTGGGGTTGGCGGGGGAGAGGTATGGTGGGGTGGGGATCTTATTTAAGTTCCACGGGTGAATATTCAGCGAGTGGTGGAGCTGGGGGTGGGGAGATGTCTTGTTGTGGATGCGATTTGGGAGGATAGAGCACTGAGGGTGGTGAATGTGTACGGGCCACAAAGCAAGAAGGAAAGGGTGCTCCTCTTGGGAAGATCAAGCCCTACCTATACACTTCGCGCCAAGTAGTCTGGGGGGGAGATTTTAACACCATATTGCGGAAAAAGGATAGTGGGGACGATCGGTACAGGTGGGCTATGACGGGGTGAGGCTGGCAGGGATCATGCGGGAGGCGGAGCTGGTAGACGCGCATGTGGCCTTCTGTGAGGAACAGGAGGGGTTCACGTTCTTTCGAGGGCAGTGTAAAAGTAGAATCGATAGATTCCTGGTAAAGAAGGGGGTTTGTCTGGGGGGTCCACGAACCGTGGACGTGGACTTTTCAGACCACCACATGGTCCTCCTTCAGGTGGGGGGGCGGCAGCGCAGAGGCCAGGGAGGGGGTTATGGCGACTAAATTTAAAGTGGTTAGGTAGCGAGCAGGTGGGGAGGAGTACCACCGGTTTTTGGAAGATCAGGTGTCAGTGCAGGGGGCATTTCAGTCATTGGGGGAGTGGTGGGATACAGTGAAAAGACGAACGCGGGGATTCTTTCTCAGACAGGCGAGAAGGGAGGGGAGGGAAAGGACAAAGTTGGGCATGGTGATAAAGAAAAAGAGGGACACATTGATTTCACAAGGGGGGAGGGAGGAAGAAATACATGATCTCCAAGCACTCCTGGAGCAGGTACAGTACAACCGCTACACCTCCTTGGTGTATGAGCGGGACTTCGGGAAAATGTGTAGCCCGGACCCTTCGCATGCTGCCGGGAGCGGAGGGCGCGCAGGGGGATGGAGGGGGTGCAGGATGCACAGGGGGTCCTGCAGGACACCAGGGAGGGGATTCTGGGGGCAGTGAGGGACCACTTTGCGGCGTTCCTTTCAGCCCAGCAGATTGATATGGAGCAGATGGAGTGTTATGTGGAAGGAACCCCGGGGATAGGTCACGGGGGACCCCAGCTTCAGGCCCTCTTGAACCCGTGGACAGAACAGGAGGTGGAGGAAGCCATCGGGGCGCTCCACAGGAAGACCTCGCCGGGGCCGGATGGGCTAACAACTGAGTTCTACCAGGCCTTTAAGGAGCAGCTGGTGCCGATCCTGGTGAGGGTATGGGGGGCAGCCCAGTTGGAGGGTTCCTGTTCCTTGACAGAGGCGGCTCTTATCCTACTAAGTAAGGGGAAGGACCCGGCGATGCTGGCCAACTGGCGGCCTATAGCACTGCTTAATACGGATCGAAAAATTTTCGCGCAAATGCTATTCCAAAGAATGAAGCAGGTGTCTGGGGATTTGCTAGCAGCCTCGCAAGCATGTGGGTTAAAGGGAGAGGGGTCTTGGAAGCTGCAGCATGGGTGCGGGAGGGGGTAGAACGCAGTAGAGTGGGAGGGCATGGTAGGCTGTTGGTAACACTCGACCAGGAAAAAGCGTTTGATAGAGTGCAGTGGGGTGTCCTATGGAGCATTCTGGAGCGCTATGGGTTTCCGAAGGGCTGGATAGAGCAATTACAGCTACTCTATCGGCATGCGGGGTGTTTTCCCCTGGTTAACGGGTGGAGAGGGCAGGGGTTTGAGGTAGGGGCAGGGGTACGACAGGGGTGCCCACTCAGCCCGCTGTTGTATGCATACGCCATCGACCCTTTTATAAGACGGCTGGAGAAGGGGGGGGCGGAGGGGCTGGAAGGGGTGGAGGTGGGGGACAATAACCAGTTAAGGGTCGATGGCGTATGCAGATGACGTTACAGTGTGGGTAGCGGACCAGAGGGAGGGAGGTAGATTGCAGAACCTGATCCAGGAATACTCGCAGGCAACAGCGTCGCAGGTCAATTTTCAAAAGTCCAATAGCCTGTGGGTTGGGGATCAGGGGCTGCAATTTGAGTTGGGAGGTAGGTTTCCTACAGCTGTGGAACGTATACGGGTCTTGGGAATATACTTCGAGAAGGGGGATTATAGGCTCTAAACTGGGATAGGTGTCTCCATGAAGTGAAGGGGAGGGTGGATAGATGGAAGGGGTGGAAAATGACCATGGGGGAGGGGTACAGCTCATCAAGGCACACTTAGTTCCTTTGTTTCTGTTCGTCAGTTACATCTGCTTGCTGCCGGAGAGCCGGTACGCGGCCTTGTATGGGGTGTTCTTCCGGCTGCTCTGGGGCAACAGGACGAATCTGGTAAAACGGAATGTTACCTATCTGCCTAGGAGGGAGGGGGGGGGGGGGTGGGCATGATAAACCCAGTCCTGTTTTTCAGCGCTTTGTTCCTGCAGTTTAATCTGGGGAGGGCGGTAGGGCGGGAGCCACCGGGGTGGGCTAGGAGTGTCCTGCAGTGGTGGCCGAGATATTGGGACCTATGGCGGGAGGGGGGGGAGGGTAGTGGCACTGCGAAGGGGGGCCCCGGGGGGGTGAGTTATTGCAAGACCCTAGTGAAATTGGTGAGGGTGTGGGGGCTGACGGTGGGGGAGGTGAAGGCAGGACAACGGGGGGTCTGGATGGACAGAGTACGGGCGCAGGTGTTCTCAGCTCCTCTGGCGCTGAGGGACGCGCCGGCCCCACGGGTGCAGCAGGGGTTACGGTTGATTGCTTCGAACCGCATCCCGGCGAAGTATAAAGACCTGGCGTGGCTGTCCTTTCATGGTAGACTGTACGTCCGAGGAAATTTGAAATATCGCAATGTGCGAGATAGAGGGTGCCCACGGGAGGAATGTGCTGGAGCATTTCCTGGTGAGGTGCCCATTTACAGTCCAGGTCTCTGACCGGGTTTCCTCGTTGCTGCAGATCCCCAGTTTCCGCAACTACAGCTATGCGGACTGGGTGTACGGCCCAGAGGGTGGAGGGGGACGCGGGGATCCGGTAACACGCTTTCTGATTTCAGTGATTGCGGTACTGCCTCTGGATGGCGCACTGCAGGGTGTCCCTGTACCAGGAGGTCCGGCCGGCGGAGGTAGTCAGCTGGGATGTGGTAAGGGCGGTGCAGGAAGCGGCGAAGTGGGAAAGAGTGGAAAAAGGGGTGGGGGTGGCTTCAAGGTGGTGGAGACACGTGAGGCTTAAGCCACCATGAGGGGACATGCTTCCCAGGGGATTGTGTGCCAGTTGTCTGAAGGGGTTGGGGTTGTGGGGGTCGGGGGGGGGGGGTTGATCCATTGTATTATTGAGGAGGGGGGTGTACATAGATAGGCAGACCATGTAGCTAGGAGCCTGGGGTTTGATTTGCATGTCCGGTTTTTTCTTTGGTTTTTCTAATAAACAGTTTCCACTGTACTTGAGGAGGGGGAGGGGGTGTACATAGATAGGAGGACCGTGTATAGCTAGGGGCTTGTTTTGATTTGTATGTTATTTGTTTTAGTTTTTTCCAATAAAAGAGTTTTCCAGTCTGCCCAACAAGATAAACTCATATGTGCTACTTTTTGTGTATACCTTACCTTGATTTGTATCTGTCATTTTCAGGGCATAGACCGTAGAAGTCTGCCCAGCACTAGCCCCACCTCCCAACCACCAGCTCCGCCTCCCACCACCGGCTCTGGCACCAATCTCGGCTAAGCTTCTGAGGATCCATTCCCTCGGAACAGGATTCGTTTATGTTTCCCATGCATGTTTGAATTCCGTTACCGTTTTCCTCTCCACCACCTCCTGTAATTTACGCACATAAATTACAGAACACTGTAACTTATGCCCACCACAAGTTGCACTTATGCCCACCCATTCACACCTGCCACTGATTGGCATAAGTGTGCTGACCAGGGGCATAGCTACGTGGGGCCACGGGGCATGGGCCCCGTGGATTTTGCCCTGGCCCCCTGCCGACGACCCTCTTGACCCCCTCTCGCTGCCAAACCTCCTCCGCCACCGCCGTCGGGCACCCTCGCAGGTGGGGGAGCCCAACCCCCGCCAGCCGAGGTCCTCTTCTTCCAGCGCAAGGCCGCACTTAAGATTTCTCATCTGCAATGCAGAGATTTCCCCTATTCGCTTACCGTGATGCCAAATCCAACACATTTGGATTTTATAGATTCAATTACTTGCCTGTTTCCAAATTCAGGCTCAAGGCAAATTACAAGCAGTAGGCTTACAATCTATGCTGCACCTGAGGCAATGGAGGGGGAAATGACTTACCCAAAGGTCACAAAGGAGCAGTGATGGAATTAGAACCCTGGCCTCCCTAGTTTTAGTCTGAAGTTATAACCACTAGGCTATTCTTCCTCTGAATTTGTCCAACAGAAGACTCGCATAATTCCAAGAAAAAAAAAAAGCAATCTTCCAACAGCTACAAAGTTAGTAAAGAACAGTGTTTCCTCATCCTGGCCTTACCTGTGCCCAGATCCTGTGGAAGGTCTCTGTGTGCTTGAAGTAGAGGTATTAGCTACACCTGGCCATGTGCCCGTCACCTCCTTTTGTAATACCTTTACTAAAGAGTCACATGCCAACAAATTGTGGTTTATGAAAGCCAAGTACATCACGGAGCAGACAGAAGCGGTCACCGATTTTCTGCCCTTCCCTGGGAGTGTACAGGAATGAACAGGAGTGTGAAAAGGACTTTTCATCTGATTGGGTCTGTGGAGATGTGCTCTTAATTAGCCAAAATCAAAATGAGATGCAAGAACCAGCACAGCTGACTAACCAGTGAAGTGAATCCTGAGTCTCTGCAGCCGACTGACCAGTGAAGCGAATCCTGAGTCTCAGTATCATGGGTCTGTCCCTAACCTCCAGGTCCGTGTCCCTCTTAAGCAGTAGATTCTCAGCTACACAGTTAAAGAAAATAAATCTGGAAGGGAAAAGCAGGCCTATGGTACAGAGACAAAGCAGGCGCCTTAACGGAGAATGAACACACAGTTCACTACAGAATGAATGTCAAGCGGGGGGGGGGGGGTCTGTGTGTAGAGTATTGTTGTCAAGTTTAACTCATTTTTTGTATTCAGTTTATTCTTGGTTATTTTACTATGTTATGCTGTAAACAAAATTGTAAGTTTTATGCTAAACTGGACCTACTGTACACCGCCTTGGGTGACTCTGTTCTTATGCTGTTTAACAAAACTGTAATTTTTTATATCAAGTTATATCTGCTATACACCACCTTGAGTGAATCTCTTCATAAAGGTCGTTAATAAATCTTATTATCTAATATATATTTTTTTCTCGATGTGGAAACAAACGTAATAAACCTTTTTTCCCCAGAGGTGTTTTTCGCAAACTAATACAATCTATGGTATTAAGCTACTTAGATTACTGTAACGAAATCTATGCAGGATGCAGAGGACAGATAGAAACTTCAGACAGCCCAAAACACAGCAGCGAGATCGATTTTAGGAAAACCTAAATCGAATCTGCCAAAACCCCTTTGTGAAAAACTACATTGGCTCCCCATTAAGGAACGTATTGCCTTCAAGGTTTTGCACCTTGATTCACAGGATTATTTATGGTGAAGTTCCTGGTTACATGCTAAATCTAATTGACCTACCACCCGGAAACAGTTCCAGTCTTTCCCGTTTTTATTTAAATTTACATTATCCAGACTGCAACGGTCTTAAATACAAGTCCCCCTACGCATCCGGCTTCTCCTTCATAGGAACACAGCTCTGGAATGCACTACCTAAATTCTTAAAATCAACTCAGAACTATCTAAATTTCAGGAAATCACTGAACACCACCTTGTTCAAGAAGGGTTACTTTCCTGACTCAACCTAATCTACCTTTTCTACTGTTACAGCAAAACCCACAGACCTTATCATTTTTATTCACTCTTATCTTCTGTTGTTCTTTACGATACGTAATCGTTTACTATTACATTGTTTAATTGTAATAATGATCTGTAGTTTTCCCTTTGATCTTGTGTAAGCCACACTGAGCTACTACTAGTGGGAAAATGTGGGGTATAAATGTGTTAAATAAATAATAAATAAATAAGGGAGATATAGTATATATTAAAAATCTTGACCAAACAGATCTAACATGAATGTGTACAATATGTCTACTATTATTAATAATCACTTCTATAGCGCTACTAGATGTAAGCAGCACTATACAAATTATATGCAGGTACTTTCTCTGCCTCTAGGGGACTCACAATCTGTTTTTGTACCTGGGGCAATGGAGATTAGGAGGGTCTTTTACTAAGGCACGCTCATGTTCTAGCGCGCACTATAATTGTAGGCGCGCTAAACATTAGAGACAACAATGCATTCCTACGGGCGTCTCTTAACATTTAGCATGCGCTAAAAGCGTGAGCGCGCCTTAGTAAAAGACGCCCTAGATGTACAGTGCTGTAACATTATATGCAGGTACTTTCTCTGCCTCTAGAGGGCTCACAATCTGTTTTTATACCCGAGGTAACGGAGAGTTCAGGGACTTGCCCAAGGTCACAAGGAGCTGCAGGGGGAATTGAATCCAGGTCGCCAGGATCAAAGCCGCTGCACTAACCATTAGGCCACTCCTTTCCCTAATTTGGATATGCAAATGTGGGTGCAGATCACAGATCAGCGCATAAACTAATTAATGACCTGTTAACAATAACTGGTGTTAATTGGCAGTCAATAGGAGCTATGCACCGATGTGTCCTGCACACTATTCTATAACACGTCTGCTTAAATTTTATGGCGCGGAGCTCCAAAGGGGATGTGGCCATATGAAGGGCATGGGCAGGCCAAGCCAGTATTCTGTAAATCTCATTTTGCACTGAGTGCCCTTTGCAAATACTGGCTTAGACTGGATCATTCCCTGCCTAAATCTGGCCACCATTTACTGAATTCCATCCTGTTTGTATAAAAACAGATAAGATTTTTGCAACCTAAAGTGTATGACCCTGCATTTTTTAGCATTAAATCTTAGTTGCCAATTTCTGGACCATTCTTCAAGCTTCGCTAGATCGCTCTTCATGCTCTCCACACCCTCTGGGGTGTCCACCCTATTACAGAGTTTGGTATCATCTGCAAAGAGACAAACCTTACCAGCAGTGGCGTAGCCAGACTTCGGCCAGAGGGGGGTTCAGAGCCTGAGGTGATGGAGCACATTTTAGCCCCCCCCCCCCGGCGACCCCCACCACGACACTTTGACCCCCCCCCCCCACGGTGCTGGCACCCCTCCCCGTCGCTTTCAACCCCCATCCCACCGCTGCCAAACCCTCCCCACCACCACCAGTTACCTTTGCTGGCAGAGGTCCCAACCCCCCGCCAGCTGAAGTCCTCTTCAGCACCGGTCTCCGAGTTCAGCGTGTTCGCTTATCTGATTCTGTTTCTGTGATACTGACGTAATTTATTGTATAGAATTCTATAAGGGCCAGTTTTTCCACACCCAAGCATGATACCTCACTGAATTCGCTTACAGGAGACTCAGTTTCTACCAAATATTCTGATATTTCAGTACTGGCTGCAATCTTATAAACAATATCTGCTCTGTCCCTCCAGGACCCCATCCCTTCAGACAGTCTCCGCTTCTGTGACAGAGAATGAAAACTTGGAAGGCAAGAAAACAGTCTTCTTAAAGCATTGCCAAGGCCTAGGTCCAGATGCCACACAGGGAAACTTAACAGACTAAGGGGAGGGTGGGACATGATTATCCACACTGAGCACCATTGCTACAGCAATGCCACATTGCCAGCCTTTGGAGATACCCATGGCTAGGGCAACAGTTCTAGAAAGTATGAAAGCAGGTGTATGAGAGGTGTATGCGTGTGGGGGGGGGGGTACTACTATAAAATAAGGTGGAAGGACCACTTCAAATATTTAGTGATTCTACTCTGTTTGTCTGTAATGCAATTGGGGACCAAGATCTTCACTATAGCATAGTCAATGTTTTAAGCCATATTGCATTATTGGGACGGCCAGTAGTTGGCGGAATTCCATATTGTATTGGAGTTGTAGTGGTACAAATATATTGTACAATGTGTGTTCTGAACCTTAATAAAATATAAAAAAAAAAAAAAAAGAAAGTAGAAAGCCAAGAGAGAGCAGATCGAATCTCCAATCCTAGCCGATCCACCTTTCAAACACAAAGGACAAGAGTAACAGACTCTTCCTGGGACTACAGCTTTAGCAAAGGGCCCAGAACCCAGCCCCAAGTTCTGACAAGCCTCAGTAACCTAGAGACCAGCTAGCACTTACTGCAAGTTTTTCCTACATGTTTGCAAGACATTCTGGTTGAAGAGGCTTCTTAGAGATGCCCAAACTTCCCTGGTGTCCCTTAGCTAATGCTGGTCATGTCCACACCCTGCCAAAGATATCAGCTTGGTGTTCTGCTCCGGCCCTCTGTGCTGCCGTAAGTGTGAGATGAGCTCTGGTGTGCCTGGGGATCCTGTTGATTAGTCTCGCAAACATATAAAAGTCCTCTCAAAACCTGAATAAGCAAAATGGCTCTCAGCTTTTCAGAATGAAATGATTTAATCAATAGTGCAATTTAAGCCTGCAATAAACTTTGGCATGTCTACATTTTAACAAATCATAAAGAACAATTTGATAGCCAACTTACACTTTTCTATCCGACTCAATAAAGGCAAAAATATACAAATGTAATGCTTCAATTCTCACTTAAAGCACATTGCATTTTTTTATTTCACAAAACCGTTAATCCCTTTGGCTTCCATCATAATAAAACAAATACAGCAAGTGCTTCTCTCAGATAAAACCAAGTCCTGTCCTCCAGCTGCAATAACAAGGAAGGGTTAGATTATCTCCTTCTTGAGATTGCTGTGTCTGATTTGTTTGTTTTCCCTCTCCAAGGCAAATCCCCCCCTCCCCTTTATTTATTTATTTTAGCACATTTATATCCCACTTTTTCCCACAGTTTTGCAGGCACAAAGTGGCTACATGTACTGATGAGGCTAAGCCAGATCAGTTGTATACAAATACAATCAAATTAAATAGGATAGAAGGAACAGGGTAAAAAAAAAAAAAGAGAGAGAAAAAATCAGAACAGGGAATCAGTCTCGCCAAGCACGAAGTCACACACATTTATCTAGGACTGGTTCCTTACCGTCCTAGCAAAAAAAAAAAAAAAAACATCAACAATGGGTAACTGGTGGTAAAGGGCCCACTCCGAAGACAAGCAGAACCTCCATAGCTAATCCAGTATGAGACAGCTGAGCGTGGGTGTGCTTAACAGAGGTAACTCAGTTCATCAAGGGCAAGGAATGACTGTGGATTTCAATCAGGCATATCCAGCCATATCTGAATACTTGTGCTTTTTTTTTTTTACTTTAAGTTTTTATTGTAAAGAATTTTGGAAGTTACAACAAATAGGCAACCAAACGGGAAACCATCACCACATGACTTCATATTGTCAGAACAATAACTACCTCCCAATACCAAGATGAACTTTCCACTACTCATGCCATTCCACACTTTCAATTTATAACCCCCCCCCCTATCCCTCCCACCCCTTACCACCCTCCAACCCAACTCGTACACCCCCCTCCTACCCCCAACCCATTAAAGAACTCTTAATAACTGGTCCAAATGCGTCCATTCCTCCGCAGTGGGGTTCAATACTTGTGCTTTACAGATATTCTGAATATCAGACTGGTTTCTTGGGGATCACAACCACTACTTTATGTCAATCACATACCCAGGACAATATTTGGACTGGGCACACTCTTTTTCCCCAAGAGTAGCTCAACGTGAGTATATTCAGGTACAGTAGGTATTTCCCATCTCCAGGGGGCTCACAATCTAAGTTTGTACCTGAGGCAATGGAGGGTTAGTGACCTTGCCCAAGATCACAAGGAGCAGCAGTGGGATTTGAACTCAGCCAACTCTGGATTGTAGACTGGTGCTCTAACCACTAGGCCACTCCTCACTAGCAACATTCCATCTAGAATCTCAAATAGTAGAACGGAATCTTAAATAGTAGCAACGTTCGATGTTCCACTACACTAACCACTAGGCTACTCCTCACTAGCAACATTCTGTGTAGAATCTCCAATAGTAGCAACATTCCATGTTCCACTGCACTAACCACTAGGCTACACCTCAACTAGTAATATTCCATGTAGAAGCCCGCCCTTGCAGATCATTCAATGCGGCCTGCGCAGCCGTGTTGCTGATCTGCAAGGGCAGGCTTCTACATGGAATGTTGCTAGTGGAAGAGCAACAACATTCCATGTAGAATCTCAAATAGCAGCAACAGAATCTCCATAGTAGCATACACTCCATCTAGAATCCTCCAATAGTAGCAACATTCCATTTATTTCATTAGATTTGCTCATGCCTTTTCCAGTAGTAGTTCAAGGTGAGTACATTCAGGTACACTGGATATTCTGTGTCCCAGGAGGGCTCACAATCTAAGTTGTTCCTGAGGCAATGGAGGGTTAAGTGACTTGCCCAAGATGACAAGCAGCAGCAGTGGGATTTAAACCGGGCTCCCCTAGTTGCTAACCCATGCTCTCTCTAACCATTAGGTTATCTCCACAGACATGTATGACAATAGCAGCATAACCAAGGTACCTTTATTTATTTATTTATTGTCTGTCCTAATTAGATTGTAAGCTCTGTCGAGCAGGGACTGTCTGTTCATGTTCAAGTGTACAGCGCTGCATACGTCTTGTAGTGCTATAGAAATAGTAGTAGTAGTAGTCTTTGGGATTCCAGAATCTTGCTACTATTTGAGATTCTGCACAGAATCTTGCTACTCGTTGTCCTTATCCTTTATTTGCCCTGTATGTCTGTCTGATTAGACTGTAAGCTCTGTCGAACAGGGACTCTCTCTTCATGTTCAGTGTACAGCATGATTACGTCTAGTAGCGCTAAAAAAATGATTAGTAGTAGTAGTATTAGTCGTCTTTGGGATTCTGGAATCTTGCTACTCTTTGGGATTCTGCACGGAATCTTGCTCTTTGTCCTCATCCCTTATTTGTCCTGTTTGTCTGTCCTGATAGATTGTAAGCTCTGTCGAGCAGGGACTGTCTCTTCATGTCAGTGTACAGTGCTGTGTATGTCTAGTAGTGTTATAGAAATGATAAGTAGTAGTAGTACTCTTTGGGATTCTAGAATCTTGCTACTCTTTGGAATTCCAGAATCTTGCTATTCTTTGGGATTCTAGAATCTTGCTACTCTTTGGAATTCCAGAATCTTGCCATTCTTTGGGATTCTGCATGGAATCTTGCAACTCTTTGTCCTTATCCCTTATTTGTCCTGTTTGTCTGTCCTGATTAAATTGTAAGCTCCATCGAGCAGGGACTGTCTCTTCATGTTCAACTGTACAGCACTGCGTACATCTAGTAGTGCTATAGAAATTATAAGTAGTAGTAGTAGTATTTATTTATTCCTGACAGCTGAACAGATAATTTGGGTCCCAAATTATCCATTCAGCAAGGGGGACAGAATTTGGGGGATTCCACAGGGTGGCACCACCTAGATATGTAACATTTATCTAAGTGACAATTTCCAGCTGCTAAATGTCTAAATTACACTTCTATGTGGGCCACACAAACAGCAGCAGGTCAAACTTGGAATGTCTGACTTGGATGTTCAAAGTTATCCATGATATTCAGCAGGGCTAATTAAACAGACAGCCTTGCTGAACACACACGTACAATCTGAGCATTTAAAATTACATGTTTCAAATTATATGTTGACCACATGGCTGAATACTGACCTCATAGACTTCACAGACTTCATCTGAATCCACACCCATCACATCTCCCTCCACTGCCTCAGGTACAATTTAGATTGAAAGCCCTCTTGGGTGGGGAAAATAACCGGAGTGCCTGAACTATAATTTGTATTAAGCTTGGATTAGAAAGACAAATAATTATATGCGAAATCCAAAGCCACTCACTTCCGGTCTTCAAACAGGATAAAGAAATTGCAAATTAAACAACACTTTGACGCACTATCATATATGTTTACTCCTCTCTCCAATTCTTACTGCCATGACCCCTTCAAATGTATATTATAAATGGAATAATGAAGCCTTTCTAGAAAGAAATATGCCTGGTCTCCTACTTCTGAAAGTTCTCTATAGATCATGGGGCAAGTCTAGAACTGAGCACCTCCATTTAGGCAACCCTATGCTCAGGGGCAGCCCAAGGCAAGATGCCACCTGAGGCAGGGCTAAGCCCCCCCCCCCCCCCCAACAGGCCAAGTTCTAGCATCTCCCCCCTTCTTTCCTCCACCCCATTCCCCAATTTTACCTTCTTTCTACATTTTGTAAAAGCCGACGGCAGCAGTGATTCCCATACCGCTGCCCTGCCGCTGCCACCAGCCTCTTCTCTACTAAGACCCTCCTCTGAGGAAACAGGAAGTTGAGAGGGTGGCCCACGTTTGCAGTAAAGGAAGATGTGGCTGCCGGCGGCAGGGCAGCGTATGGGAATCACTGCTGCTACCAGCTTTTTAAAACTTAAAAAAGGTCAAATTGGGGAACGGGATGGGGGGAAAGGATGAGATGCCGCTCCCGAAAGAGGACAGGCCACCTCTGCCTATGCTGCACAGCGAGTGCCTATTCTGTAACAGCCTCTGGGTGCCCAGATTCCATTAGAGAAAAAGTAGCGTAACCCAGCATCAACGTGCCTAACATTTACCTGGCCTTAGTTACATCAACCATAGACTTGGACTAACTGTGGGTGTCTAAATGCAGCAGGGCACATGTAATTTACAGTGTTCTGTAATTTAAGTACATGTGGCAGACGTGCCTGTGTCCCGCCCATCGACAGTCCTCCACCTACAGTCCTGCCAGTGGGGGGTGCTGTTTCAGTATCACATTTTCAATAATGAGAGACAGGTAAGCTGTGCAGGGACTCCAGAGAACCTGCCTATCCTTAGCGATTGTAAACATAATATTGAAACACCGCCCTCCACTGGCAGCAACTCAGCTGGAGGACTTCTGTTCGGCTTAGATGGAACAGCATCACCCATGTAACATAGTTACATAGTAGATGACAGCAGAAAAAGACCTGCACGGTCCATCCAGTCTGCCCAACAAGATAAACTCATATGTGCTACTTCCTGTGTATACCCTACCTTGATTTGTACCTGTCCTCTTCAAGGCACAGACCGTATAAGTCTGCCCAGCACTATCCCCGGCTCCCAACCACCAGTCCCGCCTCTTGCATTGCCTCTTGTCAATGCCTCTTGCATTGTGCGCTATGCCACTTGTGTGAACCATTTATAGAATAGAAATTAGTCACTTTGCTGCCATGTACACGCTAAGTGTACAATTACCCACAAAACATTAGTAATCTGTATATTATGCACAAGGGGTGCAAAAAAATGCAGGCACCCAGTTTATGGTTTACCTTAACTTAGGGCCCCTTTTACAAAGGCATGCTAGCGTTTTTAACGTACGCTAAAAATAAGCGTGCGCTAAACGCTAATCATTAGTGCACGCTAAAAACGCTAGCCGCGCTTTTGGAAACGACCCCCCTTAATGTACACCTCTTTGCGAGAACAAAGAAAAACAATTTGGGGGGGGGGGAGACCAATGTAATGCCACCCAGAGGAAACAATTTATTGACAATAATAAAAATGTGTAAGATACAAAGGCTGATAAGTCCAAAATATCAAGGAGACTGAATGGACTTGACGCAGTCCTGCATTTCGGAATGGCAAGTACCTTGCCTCAGGAGTCAGATATTCCGGTCTAGTTGACAATGCAAAATTGTAAGCCAGTGAATGGCAGTGCAGGGATATCAGCCAAAAAGTCAGACTATAACATAAAGCTGTAATACCGTCAAAGATGAAACCACAACCTGTAGAGAGGTTTACATTCTAAAATACATTATATCAAAAATAGAACAGGAACATCACAATCTAATAGGAAAGGAGGAAAACAGCAGAGAAGAGGTGTTACAGAACAAACAACCCTTCACGTGCACCCAGGTACAATGCCAACAAGGATTAAGCTCTTTAAAAATCAAATGGAAGAGAGATTTAACATAGCATCAAGGTAGAACTCAGTAATGCTTAAAGCTTGTCCAGTGAAGCCACACCGGCAAAAACCATGCTGTAGCGTAGAGCACCCCCCATGCCAAAAGCCAGTCCAAAAGACACAATTTCCATTTTTATTGCTGGGCAAACGTTGCCAGTGGTGCTAGTTTGAACTGCAAATTCTTTGCATTTTGTCTGACTTTTTATTTTGGTTTATGGCCAGCAGGACAACGCATTGGTGAGGAGTCCGTCTTGTTGCCAGGACTGAAGGACCATCTGCTGGTGACAATTTATTGCAACCCAGCTGCTTTCAGGAACAAAAGCCGTGGCACTGACAACACTCACATAAAGACGGACCCCAAGGACTTACAGGCGGGTACCAGGGTTAATGCAAGCTGAACTAGGGAAGTCTTGCGTTGTCAGCATACCAGGCTCAGTGCCCACAAACTATAATTAACAAGCAGCAGTGCCTTCTACTTCCACCAAGTCCGCCAGGACAGCCCTTACAATGCAGTGAATGACACATTTGAAATGTAAATGGACTCGTTTTTGTAGGGGGAAAAGTAACTCTACCAATTCATTTGGAACTAGAATGGCTGAAAACTGCCTTGCTCATTTTCTCTCATTTATACCTTTATTTGAAATTTGATATAGTGCTGTTAACCCAATGGATCAAAGCAGTTCACAGAACCTGATATAAAAAAAAATAAGTTTGACATGTATATGTTTATTAAAATATTTGGTATACTACCTTTCCTACACAGAAAAAAATTACACTAATAAAAAAAAAAATAAAACAAAAAAATAAAATAAACCACTGGATGCTGAGAGTAATAAAAGCTCTTCAATCAACCATCGTCCCACAAAAGAGCTCTAATAAGGAGAAATTAAACCTTACCTGCTAATTTGCTTTCCTTTAGTCCCTCCAGACCGGCCCAGGATTGGACTGATGGATTCTGTGGTCTTTGTAAGTGTTTTCAGCCTCTGGGGTGCTACACTCGGGGGTTCCCGGGTCCCTCCCCCCCCCCCCCCCCCATTTCGGAGGAAAGATGTGCAGCTTCTGGGAGAGGCAGCCACAGTTTTAAGAGGCTGAAAACACTACCAGCCTCAACACACAGAATCCATCAGTCCAATCCTGGGCCGGTCTGGAGGGATGCTAAGGAATAAATGTTATAAACACAGGACTCGATCAGCAAAATCAGTCAAATAAAATGTGAAAGGAGGAAGAGGTTTCAATAACCTTAAGAAGCCCTTCCTGTTTGCGACAGTTGATCAGAGACTGTGGGGAAGCTCCCCAATTTGAGCCCGGTCGAGTCGCTGACGCAGAACTTCGAGATGGGGCACCTTATTTATGTATGTATTTATTTTATTTATTGCATTTGTATCCCACATTTTCCCACCTCTCTGCAGGCTCAATGTGGCTTACAATACATCATGGATAGTGGAAGTAAGACGAGAATAGATATTTGGTATTACAGAAGGATTTTGGGTTGCATGGTAATGGAATACATGATAGTAATATAACAGAAGGCATTATTAAACATTTCTGGATACATGTGGGGAGTTTCACATGTGTTGATCTCTGTGGTATATCTTGTCAAAGAGATGGGTCTTCAGTTGTTTTCGGAAGTTGGTCAGTTCATAGATCGCTTTTAAGTCGCTTGTCGGATCAGATGGCGTTTTTACGTTTGAGAAGTGTTTGAGCAGCAACAATTCTTCAATTTAAGGTAAGTGTTTCACTTTTTGGCACTTTATCTATATTTTTCTATTTTTAGGCTATTTTTGAGCTATAGACACTTGGACTGTGGGTTACTACTGCACTTAGGAGGATTAAAGATGTCTAATGATGTAACTAAATGCATTAAGAGCTTTTGGCTCTACATACAGCTCAGCATTTGAAGTGGCGGGAATCGCTCTCTTTCTTAAGACTATTGAAACATCATCCTCCTTTCACATTCCCCTCCCCCCCCCCCCCCCGGTTTACTAAGCCACACTACCGACTGCCACGCGGCAATGACGTCACAGCCCATTCACCTTGCATTAGCGTACGGCAGCCATTAGCACGGTTTACTAAATGGGGGGGGGGGGGGTTATTTGACTGATTTTGCCAAGTTCTGTGTTTATGACATTTAGAAATATAAAGACTATTATGACAGCAATAAAAGGCCATGTCACAAACAAACCCCAGAAAAACAAAAAGGAAA
The DNA here is from genome assembly GCF_901765095.1 of Microcaecilia unicolor. Classification (NCBI taxonomy): domain Eukaryota; kingdom Metazoa; phylum Chordata; class Amphibia; order Gymnophiona; family Siphonopidae; genus Microcaecilia; species Microcaecilia unicolor. The sequence goes on along the minus strand of NC_044039.1, from coordinate 196,976,349 downwards.
AAGGAGGGGAGAAAAATAGAATTCATGCACAGTAAACGCCATCTCACTATTAAGAATTAAAGATGAAACAGCAAAATAATCTAATGTGAAGATGAGGTTATATTATGCATGAACACTTTCCATTCAAGCAACAGTCACACACTCCTGTCAAAAAGAATAATACGATTTTGTTTGAAAATTTTACTGGTATTTTAGTTTCGATGTCTATAAAATGCACTGCTGCTTTAAATGAATGAACTCGGGACCATATCAAAATCCCATGAAGTATACTGCACCATCTGAAAATAAATTCTTTTAAAACCCATAATGGAAATTGTCAGTCTTTTCATGGAAGGTGAAAAAAGCACAGTAGCGCCAAAAAGAACCACCGCCAGGGCTGGAAAAGAAACTGCGTAGATATAAAATACAGCTAAACCAAAAAAGACAGCGCTTGTGTAAAGCATGAATGTTATACCTGAGGGAAATGTCTTGGTAAACTGTTGCAGCCAGTGAGCTAGAAAGAAAGAAGAAGATTATCAGGAGGAAAAAAAAAAAAAAAAAAAAAGAGGACGCTGAGAGGTTTCTCTTTGCTATTTTATTAAACTATTTTAGTCTTGTTTCGAGTAACATTTGGTAAATGAAAATTGCTCCCAGGAACCTAAACTGGAGTGAGATCCGTAATTTCAGCTTTGTTACACACCCTAGTTTTGCAACTGCTCACTTAGCCTCCCCACCAGGGGCGTAGCCAGACCTCATGGTGGGAGGGGGGCCAGGGCCCGAGGTTGGAGGCACATTTTGAGTGCCGCCCCCAAGCCTCCTCGCTTCCCCCCCACCACCTCACCTCCTTGCCGTTTCCCCTCACAAACAAATAGCTTTGCTGGCGGAGGGGTCCCCAACCCCTGCCAGACCCCAACCACTGAAGCCTTCTTCAGTGCCAGTCTCCGGCGCAGCTGCGTTCGCTGCCTGCCCCCTGCTCTTCTTCTTCTTGCTCCTCCTGTGCACGCTGACGCTCAGCGTCAGCGTGCACAGGAGGAGCAAGAAGAAAGAAGAGCAGGGGGCAGGCAGCGAACACGGCTGCGTCAGCGTGCACAGGAGGAGCGAGAAGAAAGTAGAGCAGGGGGCAGGCAGCGAACGCGGCTGCGCTGGAGACCGGTGCTGAAGAAGGATTCGGCTGGTGGGAGTTGGGGACCCCCACCAGCCAAACCAGGGGCCCGGATGAAATTTGCGGGGCCCAGGTCCCCATGGCCCCACATAGCTACATCCCTTGCTCGTTTTCATTTGCCAGTGACATGAAATGAAGAAGATACATCATTGACATATCCTACGTTGTTTCAAATGACTATACATCTCTGGTCCACTGTATATTAATTAATTTTTTTTTAACAGGCGAGTTGATTTTGTGCACTTAAAAAGGACCCTTGTATGCACAAAGTAAAACAAAATGCATATCCCTCCAGGAACACTGACAAGTTACGGGATGGGACTATTTTTTTGGTCCATGCAGAGCAGGTGATGTAACAATAGTAACATAGCAAATGACAGTATGGTCCATCCACTCTGCCCAACAGAGCTGTACCTGCCGACTGTGCATTTCACGCCCCTTTGTGCTCTGTTTAAAGTGATACTTGTGTCCTAGTGAATAGCACAGCATTACAGGAAATGCCTTGCAGACATCACCTTGGCCCTCAAAGTGGCTAATAATGGGGCACAGAACAAAACAATCAGTATTTCACTCTACCGCTACTTACCTGTGTTGTGTGCTATAATGCTCCTCAGCAAATATACAGTGCTACAGTACAGCAGCATGCACCTACCTTTGATTCTATAAATTTTAGAATGATAGGCATAAATTTTTACCTCCCTATCAAGGTGCTACACTCCTCAGACACCCACATGTGGAATATTTGAGGTCGCTCCTGAACCAACTAAATGTCAGCCTGATTCCCAATTTCAGAATTCTTCCCAGATCTGCAGACGATATCAATGGACACTTGCTCTTCTCCCCACCTAACAGACGCTGGTGACAATCCAAATCGGTACCAATGTGCATTTGCCCATTTTTGGAATTAAGCTTGTCCCCATATCCCTGTGAAATGAGTCAGTGAGCAATCGGGAACGCTGTATAAGAAGCAAGAATCTGAATTACAATGCAGGCATCTCATTTCAAAAATCAGGTGCAGACTGACCATTCAAGCAACCGGGCAGTGTTTGAGGGCCCAGAGGCTCTGCCCGGTTGCCCGCCAAACCCTACAGCCCTCCCTGGCGATCCTACCTTGAAAGGCCCTAGTGGTCTTGTGGCCTCTGCGGGGGGGCAAAATAATCCCACCGTTTTCTGCCCACTGGCAACACTCTGCCTCTGCCTGAAGCTGTTGCGGGAAATCTCAGCAGCCATTTTAAAAACACAGCAGTACCGGACCCAGGCACAGTAGTGACAGCAGACAGGAAAGATTCTTTCCTGCCCCCGAAGAAGTCACTGGATCACCAGGGCCTTTCAAGGTAGAACCCACTTGCAGGGGTCTGTAGTGTGTGGGAGTGGGGCGGAAACTGAGGAGGTGGTGGGGGGCTGTGATGTGCAGGAGGGGAGCGGCGGGCAGTGGCCGGGGGGGGGGGGGGCTGAATGACCCTTACTGCCCTGGGGCTCAGACCACTGTCAGTCCACCCCTGCCAAAAATTATATATTGTATTGGGGATATTTCTAGGTACTATACTATATAAACAGAGAATAGTCCCATAATAACCAACTCAGGGAAGGTATCACACGGGCTACCATTAGGACGGGTGATTTCATCACAAGTTGTGCTATTTTATGTGCAATGACGCCTTGTGGTCAAATAGCATAAATTAACAGAAGGTCACACTGATAACTTCTCTCCTCAGTCTGTAAAGCACTTTCAATTATACCTTTGTGGATACAACGTTTGCTCCGGTCAACGCCTACAGTCATATTCCTTTCCTGTGCGTAGCAAAATAGCCACTAAAACATGATGCTTCTCAGTGCCGATACACATGGCAAAATTTATGATTGGTTGTGAGGTTACCTGGTTTTATTTTGAGAAGAAAGAAATCTACCACATCAAGGACAATTCAAAGCTCAGCATCAGGAAGGAAGAAAAATGCAGCTCCCACTGCCAGGGCTCCTCCATGACACTGGACTGCGAGATCAGGTACGAATGCACATTCTGTTGGTTCAGTTTTATTTTATTTTAGTGCATGCTATTTCATTCACTGCACGTTAAAAAATCACATTAACACAAAATCGCATGGGTCGACAAGCTGTAGGCGATGCGTTGTGACTGGAGTAAAATTTGTGACTAGCTTTCAAAAGATATGGCGTGCGGAGTAGCCACCGAGTGGGTTGGAGCAGCAAGCTGAGAACCAGGGAAGCAGGGGTCAATTCCCAATTCTCCTTGGACCACTCACTTCACCCTCCATTGCCTCAAATACAAATTAATGCTCATTTGCATATCTACTTGCAACAATTAATGTGCGTTATTAGTAAATAAACACTGAAAAAAAGAATGGAGCTTGCATTAAATAGCATGCACTGGTGTATGTTAATGCATTAAACCACGCTAGTAAATCTAAATCTTGAGGAACACTCCAAGGTCACTAAGTTCCTCCCAAAGAATATCCCTAACCAAACCCTCTCCAAACAAATCAAGCTTTCTCTGGAGTAGCTCCCATCCGCTGGGACGCACTCCCAAAAAAGGCTTCACTTAATGCAAGATTGTCTCTGCTTCAGGAAGCAGGTGAAAGCTTGGCTCTTCTCCCAAGCCTTTAATGGAATAAGCCATTATCTAGCTAGTCACACACTCACAGACAAGGACTAACACCATCTCCTATAAAAACCTGGCTTTTTAACCAAGCCTTTAACGTTCCCTGACCCACTATAAGGAGTAATTCGACTCAGACTCACGGCTCCCCTTCCTTTCTCCTCCCTCTCCCTCCCGTTGCCCTCTTCAGTCTTCAGCTGTGCTCGTTCTTTGTGTGGGTATGGTGTAATTCTTTCCTATCTCATATTGTAGTTCTTTTCCAACTATATAGGTACTTTTAGTTTTGTAAACCACCCAGAAGTTGGACAGTATAGTAAATATTAATAAACTGTAACAGAACTCGCTTATCCACACCAACTCTAGCCGAGATTATTTTCATGCACCTTTTCTGATGCCATGTGCAATCTTTCCTTAAGTTACCCTCATTTCTATCTAATTCCCGCTATTCTCTTATCTATCTACAAGTTCCACCTCCAGTTACTCCCTATGCTATTAACGTATATCTCATTACCACTAAGCCATAGCAAAGACAATTCTATGACTGTGTGTATACGGCACAGAAAGGCGATACGTACTTGTGGAAAGGGGACATAAGTGTGTAAGTGCATGAGGGTAGACATATGGTTGGAACATGGGGGAACTCCAACTAACATAGTAACATATTAGATGACGGCAGAATAAGACCTGTACGGTCCATCCAGTCTGCCCAACAAGATAAACTCATATGTGCTACTTTTTGTGTACAGCGCTGCGTAACCCTGGTAGCGCTATAGAAATGCTATGTAGTAGTCATTTTCAGGGCACAGACCATATAAGTCTGCCCAGCACTATCCCTGCCTCCCAACCACCAGCTCTGGCACAGACCATATAAGTCTGCCCAGCACTATCCCCGCCTCCCAACCACCAGCCCCGCCTCCCACCACCGGCTCTGCCACCCAATCTCGACTAAGCTTCTGAGGATCCATTCCCTCGGAACAGGATTCCTTTATGTTTATCCCATGCATGTTTGAATTCCGTTACCGTTTTCCTCTCCACCACCTCCCGTAATTTACGCACATAAATTACAGAACACTATAACTTATGCCCACCGCAAGTTGCACTTATGCCCACCCATTCACACCTGCCACTGATTGGCAAAAGTGTGCTAACCAGGGGCGTAGCTACGTGGGGCCACGGGGCATGGGCCCCCGTGGATTTCACCCTGGCCCCCACCTGCCAACGACCCTCTTGACCCCCTCCCGCCGCCAAACCTCCACCGCCGCCGGGCACCCTTGCCGGTGGGGGAGCCCAACCCCCGCCAGCCGAGGTCCTCTTCTTCCAGCGCAAGGCCGTGCTCTGTTTCCGTGAGTCTGACGCCCTGCACTTTGTACGTGCAGGACGCCAGACTCACAGACACAGAACGAAGCCTTGCAGATCAGCCAGCAGCGCCAGAGAAGAGGATTTCAGCTGGCGGGGGTTGGGGTCCCCCACCAGGAAAGGTACCCGACGGCGACGGTGGTGGAGGGTTGGTGGCGGCGGGAAGGGGGGGTCGAAAGGGTTGATGTCGAGGGGGGTCAAAGTTGGTGATGGTGGCGCCGGGGGGGGCGGTGGCGCCGGGGGGGGCTAAAATGTGCTCTCTCATCTTGGGCTCTGGACCCCCCCCCCCCCCCCGCCGAACTCTGGCTACGTCCATGGTGCTAACATGGGTTTATGCTACTCCTCTATAATGGAATCTGGGTGCCCAGATGCTGTTCAAGAATAGGGTATTCACCGTACTGCATTGGAATATCTAAAATGAGGCGCCCTGTTAGAATATTATCTCCCGATAGTAACGGTTATCCAAATATTTGTACTGCCCTCACTGTCTACTGCTTATGTTTAGCTTATTCTTGTTGCACACTGCTTTGGGGGGAGTTCCTTCAAAAAGGTGGCAAATAAATCCTAATTGAAAAAAAAAAAAAAAACCCTCTTCGGCAGGAAAATACCTGCATGCAACTTACTTTGGGCTTACATTTGGAAAGGCACATAGCCAAATCTAATATCCAAATGTCTTAATGTAATGGACAGAGAAAGCTAGACTATGGACACACTCGCTCAGTCAAGGTTTCAGGATATCCACAATGAAAATGTATAAGATGCAGTTGAGACACTGCATGCAACTATCTTGTATATAATTTTTCTAGCTACCCTGTGAAAATCCAACTGGCTTTATGTGTCACAAGGACTGGATTGAGAATCATTGCATTAGTCGAACAGGTACATCTCACCAAGGAGGTTTAATTAACAGGAGACAATGCCAGTGATAAGGCTGAAGCTGTAGCCGCCACCTTGATACACTCAAAGCAAAGCAAACTATTGGTTCACACTAAGCCACTCAAAGGCAGTCCTTATTTCTAAAAGTGCCTTGCTATTGTTTTGGGTGATTCAATATGGCAGCAAGCTCCGTCTACTGGCTTCAGGCCAGATAACATGCCAAGCACACTCCCGCCATCTCCTGCCAATTAAACTTCCTTGGATCTCACCTACAACTTGTGTGTTGACCTTTAATTTTACATATCCCGCTACTTTATTCAAGAAGCAAGTAGCCAGAAAATCAACTCATTATATAAGATGATGCCTTTTGATCAGGCTGCCATGGTGGAAGCTTATATCAGTGCTTCTCAGCCCTAGGCAGTCAGGTTTTCAGGACTACCATAATGAATAAGCATAAGACTTATTTGAATACATTGGAGACCCACTTTCTCTCATGCATATTTATATTGCACAAATTCTGAAAACCTACGTAGCTAGGTATGTCTGCAGGAGAGGCTGAGAAGCACTGGGTTATGTATTCCAATGATTTAATTCAGTGGTTATCAATCTTTCTGTGGCTGTGATCCCATTTGCATGCCTACAGAAAGTACATGATTCCTGGTTTTACGGAGGGCTCACCCAGGTCATGACCCCAAACTGAGGTTTCATGACCCACAGTTTGGGAAGCCCTAATTTAATTGTCCTGAATGCATTCAGAGCAAATTCTTTGATCTGGCTCTCTAGGGAATGTGGTTCTTCATGTGCCTCTTTACTGGCCAAAAATACATGGGAAGCCTAGAAAGAGAGCAAAGGGCTGAAATCAAACAGAGAAAAGGCATTGTTAATGAAATGCTGTATTTCTCCTGCAAGCCCATGGCACTAAGCCTTGTTCTCCATCCTCCGAGTAGCAGTTGAATATTGACGACACTCATTAGCCATAATGGTCTTTTGCACAGGAATGTTTTGGGTTTTTTTGTTTGTTTGGTTCGTTTTTTGACTATAGTTGTTGCAGAGATTTAAAAATCACAGCCTCTGCTAACCCAAGGCCCCCTTTTTCCAGGTCATTATTAATGGTCCAAATTGATGTTATTATTTTTTCTCCAAAGCAACACATAATCCACGATGAGAATATATTAAAAATAAAATTTTTAAAAAGCCTCCTCCCACACCATCGCAAAATTTTTCAAAATTCAGCCTAGGGCTCTCATACTCTATCACTTCCACATGTGCCATTCCACACACAACTGCCCCCCCCCCCCCCCGAAAACTCCACTGCAACGCTGTGCAAGCTAACCCTCTCTTGGACAAGAAACCTTATTAAGTAAAATGTGGATTCTAACCAAAAGATTACTAAAACCTCAGCTGAAAATCACAGTGCAGTCACGCATACAGGCAACCTATCAAGCAGCTCTCTACTTGGCTATTTTTAATCACCAGAATATTTAAATACCATTGTTTAATAAATTTAAAAAAAATGATAGGAGCAGGTTCTGTTTCAGCTGGATAAAATGTTTAAAAAGAAAACCGCAGGCTTTACGCACTTGTGTCAGAGAGCAGAATGGTTGTTCTGTTTGGTTTTTATTTCTGCTGGGGAAGATGAGTCTTTCCAGAGCATCTGGTCAGAGTCCCCTCCCCCTCATTAGAAACAGGTCATGAAGTAGGTCTTTATACAGGTATTACTATTGAGCACAGAGGTCTTCTTTCCCAGCTCCTCTCTCAAACACAAAGCTGGATTTCAAAGCTCACCGGTATCACTTTCATCGGCTGGATCTGGTTTCTCTTCCTGAATGAGCGCCTGGGCCACGTGTTTAGAGACTGGAAGGAATCCAGGAACACTATCTTTCTAAACCATTAGTGAGAAGGTAGGCTTTGCATTCCCTGTTCTTTGCTTTTGGGGGCCTCGTACGTGGACACTGATGGTTCTAAAAAGTGCGCAGGCTCAGAAGTTGGCCGCTATAGCAGTATGCACCCTTTACAGGAAATAAAAAACCATCTTATTAAAATCAAAGTTCTTCACAATTTGGACATTTCTTATCAAGTGTCATTAACCCAGGTCCCCTCAAATCACCAACTCCACACAATGAGCCTATCAGGCGACTGCTCGGGAGGGTGTAGCTTCCCAATTGGACCATTGGAGAGTTGGGACGGCTTCTAGGGCATGATAACGGGTGATTTTACATTCCAAAGTATGTGAAAAAGAACATTTAGGAAAAATGTCTCTCTCTTCCAGAATACAGGCCATAAAGCACTATCTATGCCTATGAAAACATTCCTGCCTGGCCTCCTTGTCAGCCACTAGGCCTGCAGGCACACCTTTCTCTTGCAGGGCTGTTGGATTATGGCTGCCAGAATATTTTCAATGTTGCTGCAATTGTGAGGAGAGAGAAACAAACAAACCCCAAGAGGTCAGTCTGCGGTCACACATGAAGAGGGTTGTAATACAGTCTGAAGTTAACAATGTGCAAAACCTTTGCTCAGGTTTCAGCAGTTGACACAAAAACTTCTCCTGGTAAGGGGGAGAGGGGAGGGGAAGAGAGACAGACAGAGAGCGCTGGAGCGAGGAAGAGAGTGAGATCCATTCCCAAAGGCACACACTGTATTTGGCTGTAGCCCAGGCTTTTCTGCTAGTCTTAAAATTTGGTTACATGTTACAATTCACCCAGATTCAGAAATAATTAAATAAATGTTTGTGGTTGTTCAAATGATTGATATACCACCATCTCTGGTTTACAGGTCCAAAGTAGTTAGCAATAAAAATTATAAAAACATTAAAAAAAGAGAACGAAAAGAACACCAATAACAGGATAGGGCTCAATCATATCACAAAGTTAACAATTTCAACGGAGTTAAAAACAGAAGATAGTATAAAATCATACAACTGTCAGAATTTTAGGTAGGCTCTCTCACCTCAACCAGGAGACACCGAATGACAGTTGGAAAAAAGATATGTTTTAACAAGAGATTTTAAAATGTAGTAAAGGAGAGTTCAGACTGAATAGGTGGAAGTAAATCATTCCATAATTTTGGGGCTGGGAAAAGATGGAAGAATTCAGAGAGAGCTTTTTTTTCAGAAGGGGAAGGACAAGACAGTTCACATCAGTGGTATGTAGAGCACAGCTTGGTGTATAAGGGATTGTCACAGAAGATATGCATAGAGGGGTGCCCTAATGAAGTGCTTCAGGAGGAATGCAAAAAAAAAATACAGAAATGAAAATTTATTGGTAGCCAGCGTAGCCTAATCAGTAGTGGGGAAGCACAATCATTTTTCTTAGCTTTACAAAGAAATTGGGCAGTGGAATTTTGTAATGTCTGCAGACGACATAATTGATATTTAGCAATGCCGCCATACACTGAATTACAGTAATACAAACGAGCATATGGAGTGAGAATCTACTATAATAAAACTCACCCTCAACGTTCTGAGGACACTGACGTCAGTGAAGCCAAGCCCTGACTTCCTTCAAAAAGGTTCAAAGGTTCATGGTGGTGAAGCCACCAAAATCGCTCTGGGCCCCGCCCTTGAGGGCGGAGCAATGGCAGAACAACGAAGGGGTTGGTAGGGAGGGAGGCAGGGAGGTGGGGGGTGGGAAATCGCTCCAGGCCCCGCCCTCGCGTCAAACGTCATGACGTTGGGGGCGGAGCTATGGCAGAACAACGAAGGGGTTGGCCAGGGAGGGAGGGGGGTGCTGGCGACGAAAACCTTGCTAGCGCCTGTTTCATTTGCTCAGAAACGGGCCTCTTTTACTAGTAATCTAAGAATTTGTGTGTGCCACCATTTTCAAGGCGGCGCTGGAAGAGGAGGGAGTGTACAACCTCCCTCCTCCAATAAAGGTACGAGGGGGCAGGGAAGATGGCCACTAGACTACCAGGTTTGAGGGCCATGATTTGCGGGCCACCAGGAGTTTTTTTGGGGGGAGGGAGCTAGGGGGGCTGGAGATCCACCATATCTGCAACCCCCCAGCCCCGTGAACTTGTGTCAAGGAGATTGGGGTGGGGGGGGGGGGACTGGTGGTCTGCTGGACTTGCAGCCCCTGTGTTGCTGGGGTGGGAGGATCGGGGTTCCTACTCTGGGGCAGGGGACTGTATTGGGGGGCCTGCTAGAATGCTGGACAGGGCTCACCATTCCTCCCCAATAGTCTGCAAACCCTAACGCCAGCTCCGAGCTGGCATAGGGTTTGCCGCGAACAGCGCCAATGTTTGGCATGCTGCCCACTGATCATTGGGGAGGAATATGTTTAAATGCATTTGCATGCTAGTTGCGGTCAGAGCCCGTGAGCACTTTGTTTCACGCGCTCGAGGGCTCTTGAACATGGGGCAGTAGCAAACACACGCATTAGTATGGTGCTAATAGCTTCTAGCGCTTGCGTTTGCTTCTGATCATCAGCTCATAAGTTTGTCTGAGACAAGGAAGGAGGCTGGGAAAAAAAACCTTTGAGAATAATTCTGTATAAATTGTCTAGGACAGAAAACAGAATTTTGGTTCATGCATGCAAAAAGCTGTTGGTATTTTATGAAAAGGCTTGCCAAATACCTTATAAAATATATGCATAGTTCTGAAAAGAAAAAATTCTATTTTGCACAATGCAGATCAGAAGTTGTTATTGTCAGAGTGACATCACATAAGGGTATGGGGGTCAAGGTTTTTTTTAACATATATGTAGGTACTTTCTCTGTCCCCAATGGGCTCACAATCTCTGGAGGGTTTAGTGGCTTGCCCAGGGTCACTAGGAGCTGCCTTAGTTCCCAGGTACACAGTCCACTGCACTAACCTCCAGTCCACAATTGCTGCTAAAACCTGTAATGAGCAAGTTAGCAGACATGTGCGACTCTCTCATCTTCCACCAGGGTCGCTTTACTCATACTACCCCTCTCCTCAAGACCCTTCACTGGCTCCCTATCCGTTTTCGCATCCTGTTCAAACGTCTTCTACTAACCTATAAATGTACTCACTCTGCTGCTCCCCAGTATCTCTCCACACTCGTCCTTCCCTACACCCCTTCCCGTGCACTCCGCTCCCTGGATAAATCCTTCTTATCTGTTCCCTTCTCCACTACTGCCAACTCCAGACTTCGCTCCTTCTGTCTTGCTGCGCCCTAGGCCTGGAATGGACTTCCTGAGCCCCTACGTCTTGCCCCATCCTTGACCATCTTTAAATCTAGATTGAAAGCCCACCTCTTTAACATTGCTTTTGACTCGTAACCACTTGTATCCACTCGCCTCCACCTACCCTCCTTTCCTCTTTCCTCTACACATTAATTGATTTGTTTGCTTTATTTTTTGTCTACTAGATTGTAAGCTCTTTGAGCAGGGACTGTCTTTCTTCTATGTTTGTGCAGCGCTGCGTACGCCTTGTAGCGCTATAGAAATGCTAAATAGTAGTAGTAGTAGTCTCAGAGCTGGTGTAAATTTCAATGCAGAAATTCTCAGGGACAGGATATACATGTGCTGTGATTCTAAAACACAGAATACAGGCATATCTTGAAGGTCCACCCAAACCATACCCAGAACATGCCTCCTCAGCTACGGTAAAGAAAAATGTGGCAATGATTTCCCTTAAAACTGGGCAAAGTCATTACTTTACTCACTGGTTATCATTACAATTTTAAGCTGCCTGTGAATTTAAAACTTTAAATAGTCTGTCATAAAACACATACAGAATATCTGCTATACACTGTTCTGGGTGAATCTCCTCATAAAGGTGGTTAGAATTAAATATATATAATCTTGCCTAGCATTTACAGACTAATAATTAAAAAGTTATGTATTCAAGATCAAAGTAAGCCTGAGTTTTAATAACTTGTCTTAACCAAATGGCCATACGCTTACTCGAAATGGGGCTCTCTGAAGCTAAGTAAATTAATAAATTCAAACAATTTTATGGATCTTTCTCTTATGAGACAGCCAATTTTGGGTGGGCCAGAGCCCAAATTGGGCGGGCATAACATTTTTTTCTAACCCTGCCCTACTCCCAACTCTTCACCTCTCCCCTGGCACCTCACAACTCAAAATATAAATACTTTAGCTAATGGGGACCCCCAACCTCTATCAGCGGAAGACTTCCTCTGAAGGTGGCCAGAACTCCATTTTACCAAGTTTGGCAGGCAGCAGCAACATCCCTGAGCCATCGATAATGGCACCCTATGCATGCGTATGTTATCAGTGACTCAAGGATGGTGCTGCACTCTGCAGAGCTTGGTAGAAGGGAGTTCTGACCGCCTTTGGAGGAGGTTCTTGCTTTGCTGATTCCTTCCTGCTAAGAAGTAACAGGTCACGGCTTTCCTCTTTGTGCCTGACAGATGCTACAGGCTATTTTTTTGTTACATTTGTACTCCGTGCTTTCCCACTCATGGCAGGCTCAATGCAGCTTACATGGGGCAATGGAGGGTTAAGTGACTTGCCCAGAGTCACAAGGAGCTGCCTGTGCCTGACGTGGGAATCGAACTCAATTGCTCAGTTCCCCAGGACCAAAGTCCACCACCCTAACCACTAGGCCACTCCTCCACTGTTGCTACTATTTGAGATTCTACATGGAATGTTGCTATTCCACTAGAAGTCGGCCCTTGCAGATCACTAATGTGGCCGCGCAGGCTTCTGCTTCTGTGAGTCTGACGTCCTGCACATATTCCACTAGCAACATTCCAAGTAGAATCTCCACTAGTAGCAACATTCCATGTAGAATCTCCAACAGTGCATCTGAAACATAAAATTTTTATTTTCTGGTGCGCGTCCGCTACGCACGTCTGAAAAATAATGTTTATTTTCTGGCGCGCGTCAGCTGACGGGCGTCAATCGGCATTCTAAGCACGTAGGTCATTACCGCTCGGTTAACACGTGAGACCTTACCACTAAGTCAACGGGTGGCGGTTTGCCGCATGTCCATTTTCAGCAAAAATTTAAAAAGGCCTTTTTTACAGGTGCGCTGAAAAATGGGTCTGCGGGCGCCCAAAACCCGTGCCTACACATCTGCAGGCCATTTTTCAGCACACCTTAGTAAAAGGACCCCTTGTTTTCTTACTCCTATTACTTCATCATATCTATATGTCCTATCTTTGCTTACAACCTATGCTATCTAGTAAAATGTTTTATTGTATATTACTAGTAAGAAAGGGCCGTTTCTGAGGCCAATGAAACGGACGCTAGCAAGGCGCTTTGGTTCCCATCCCCCTCCCCTTGTTGCTGGACACCCTCCGTGCTTCAGGGTGGTCGTGGGCGCCACGCCCCGGCCTGTGACCCACCCCGCGACGTAGAGCGTGGCTCGCTGGCTCCCTCGCTGCCTGTGACCTACAGCCTGCCTGGCTCACTCCCTCAGTTCGTCCTCGCGTAGTAGATCGACGTATGCCCCGCCCTTTTGTCAAACGTGATGACGTTGAGGGCGGAGCGATGTGATTGGTCAAGTGTCATAGCTCCGCCCTCGACGTCATCACGTTTGACAAAAGGGCGGGGCAAACAGTAATGGGGCTAAATTCTGATCTCTGGCACCTCACAAACCAGAAGTTGCAGCTTCATTAGAACGTTGAGGTAGCAAATTATGTGCGGAAGGGGCGTGGCTGTGGGTGGGTCTATCAGTCAGAGTGAGTGGTGCATGAGTGACAGTGAGTGGTGAGTGGTGACAGCCTAAGTGCAGGGCTCCAGGGTTTCCCTGCCACAGAGTGAGCTTCAGAATGTTTGAGGTGAGAATTATTAATATAGATGTTGACATTGTGATGTAATATACTATACCATACTTGGTATTGTTTGAATATTTTTATTGCGCAATTGTCTACTGCATAGTTTGACATATTCTTGCTGTACTCCGCCTTGAGAGAATTCCTTGATCCTAATAAATAAATAAAATAAATAATGCTGTGCTAATTTACATATGTAAATTGCATCTAACCCTTTTAAATGTACCAGTTCAGCATGCTTTTTATGGATGCTTTTATATAAAATTAGCATTGAAGATGGTGTGAGAAGTTCTCACTTTAGGCAGTCTTGTGACAAAGCTAGATTTTGTTTTTGACGCACTTCATAAAAGGGATAGATGTAGTTCAGAATGACTTCAGATCCAGAAAGATTAACATCGTTCTTAGTGAACAACTATTCTACCGATGGCCAGATACTCAGCAACAAAATTACCCTCTGAAGAATCCGTAATTGAACCCCAAAGAGGTCACGGCCAGAAATATCCAAGAACAAGCCAAAGACATCCACATGGATAAAAATCAGTACCTCGCCAATGGGGCACCTACCTGTGACAGCAGCTTATTGTCACTCTCTAGAAGCTTCACTTTTGTTTCAAGTTGTCTGATGTAGTGCGAAGAGTCTGAAAAAGATAAAATACACATATGAAAGGAATCGCCAATGACTATTTGTAACAAATACATAGACATTAGTGGAGCATATTCATACTTTTAAAATGCTGCGCAGAGTCGGAGAGAGATTCAATTTTCAATCGTTCCCAACGTTGCAGTAGAAGAACTCGATCTTAGTAGGTATGTCATACCCAAATAGAGACATATACATTTGTTAATTATTGCTTTGCTGACTCCTTCCTGCTAAGAAATAACAGGTCATGGCTTTCCTCCGTGCCTGATAAGATGTTACAGGTTATTTCTTTTCTCAACAGGCCGCTCCTGACGTTTACTTCCACGAGTTCAACTTTTTCTGCGTCAATTAGTGCATCAACGTGATTAGAATCTTCAGCAACTCCTCTCCCCACGTGGTGCATGATGGATAGTATTCTTCCCTGGTCTCAAGACACTAGGGACCCAGTGGCATATCCAAGTCTCATTTTGTTTGGTGGGGTCCCGGGTTAAAATTTGGGCGGGGGGGGGGGGGGGTTGAATCTTTTCATAAAGGCACTTAATAAATCCCAATACATAAATTAAATAAATAGACACTAAGGGCTCTGTTTACTAACGTGCGATAGTGTTTTTAGCACATGCTTACCATGTAGACACCCATAGGAATACTATGGGCATCTACACGGTTAGCGAATGCTAACGCGCCAACAGGGCCTTAAGAATGTAGGCACTGTCTCCAACTCTAATTTCGCTGGCCTAAAACACTGCCACTGAATCCAATGTTTGGGAAGGGGGATACATCCCATCCAGGCCTACCCATGGCTATTCCCCTGTTAGAAGCAAACACAGAATTCCACAGGAGTTCTCTCTATAGTCAAATACTTATTAATTGACCCGACACAAATTTTGGTTGTTTCGTAGCAGAGGTTTTTTGTTTTTTTTTGACAGCAGCGATTTAATTGGCTGAAGCTTGAGGATCTCATAATTTTTAAAGCTCCATAGGATATATATGTCAACTCAAGGACCTGTGACATAGGCGCATACTGAAACACGTCATGTCAGGCCAATAACTGTTTGACTACAGAGATGACTCCTGCTCCCTTGGCCACCTCCATCCTTTTCTGGTGTCCCCCCCTCCCCACCCTGTTAGGACATCATTGTCAATGCATCAGGGCAAATGATGGGTCCTGGAAAAGAAGTGGCCATTCTGCACCCCCCCCCCCCCAACTTCCACCTGCCATTTACAACTCAGACATTTTGACAAACTCTGATGCCTTGTTTTGCAAAAAATTAGAATACCTGTAACGGTAGACATTTGAAACACAGTAGAACACTTTTACCCAAAACAGAGGCAATTTTACAAGTGGCTTGGGTGCTTTATGTGCTCAAGGCACTTATAAAACTACCCAGGGCTATATTTGGATTTCAGTTTAATTATTTGCCTTTTCCAAATCAACATTCAAAGCAAGCTACAAGCAGGTACACAAGTTATAAGAACATGATACAGACGTTCAAATACTTGAAAGGTATTAATCCGCAAAAAAATATTTTCCGGAGATGGGAAGGCGGTAGAACGAGAGGACATGAAATGAGATTGAAGGGGGGCAGACTCAAAAAAAGATGTCAGGAAGTATTTTTTCACGGAGAGAGTGGTAGATACTTGGAATGCCCTCCCGCGGGAGGTGGTGGAGATGAAAACGGTAACGGAATTCAAACATGCGTGGGATGTGCATAAAGGAATCCTGTGCAGTAGGAATGGATCCTCAGAAGCTTAGCCAAAATTGGGTGGCGGAGCAGGTGGGGGAAGAGAGGTTGGTAGTTGGGAGGCGAGGATAGTGGAGGGCAGACTTATACGGTCTGTGCCAGAGCCGGAGATGGGAGGTGGGACTGGTGGTTGGGAGGCGGGAAATACTGCTGGGCAGACTTGTACGGTCTGTGCCCTGAAAAAGGCAGGTACAAATCAAGGTAAGGTATACACATATGAGTTTATCTTGTTGGGCAGACTGGATGGACCATGCAGGTCTTTTTCTGCCGTCATCTACTATGTTACTATGTAACATAAGAATAGCCATACTGGATCAGACCAATGGTCCCATCTAGCCCAGTATCCTGCTTCCAACAGCAGCCAAGCCAGGTCACAAGGACCTGGCAGAAACCCAATTAGCATTTCCCTAAGTTTGTACCCGAGGTAATGGAGGGTAACACGATTTGCTCAAGTTCATAAGCAGCAGTGGTGGGATTTGAAGTCTGGCTCTCAGACAACTGTTCTCTAGCACCCTACATGTAGGTCTTCTAGAGGACAGAGAATGGGCACCACAAGAT
Organism: Microcaecilia unicolor; assembly: GCF_901765095.1. Taxonomy (NCBI): domain Eukaryota; kingdom Metazoa; phylum Chordata; class Amphibia; order Gymnophiona; family Siphonopidae; genus Microcaecilia; species Microcaecilia unicolor. Next base: position 196,959,722 of record NC_044039.1, on the reverse strand, counting down.
CGGTACTTAAGCACATTATTTATAAAACACGGGCTGATTCTTACTGGTACAAACATACACACACACACCTCAGAAAAGAACTAACTCTGTGGTGGACCTTCAGGGAGTTTTCATGTTATTTCAGGCAGGTACATAGTGGCACCTGCTGCCTTTATGAAGCATGTACAACATATATACCACTCTTAAATGAATGTCTAGTAGTGCTATAGAAATTGTAGTAATTAATAGGAATTAAAAAGAAGTAAAAAATAGTAGGTGACAGATCAGAGACCACCCTAGCACATGATAGGTAATTGTTGACAGGTATTTTTCCAATCAAAAAAGAAAGTGGCTGCCTCTCCCAAAGGCTAAACACCTTTCTTCCGAAAGGGTTAGCCCTTCCCTGCACCAAAGGGAGATGGGGAGGAAGTAGGGGAGGGACCTGGGACCTGGGACCCCCGAGTTTAGCACCCCAGAGGCTGGAGAGTTTCTCAGTCTCCACCTGCTGGAAGGCGTGCACAACTCATCAGTCCAACCCTGGGCCGGTCCGGAGGGACGCTAAGGAACTGTTGACAGGTATTATGGAAGAGAACCGTCTTCAGAGTCACCTTAGATTTATGGCAGTTCAGTTCCCTCTAATCGATGGGGAAAGCCACTCCACAATAGAGGGGCTAGACTGGACAGCGAGCGTCCGCAACCTCAAAATGAATTACTTGAAGGAAAGACCATCAGCACCCGGCAGGCTTGGGTGGATCTGATAGGGTGTGTGAATCAAAAGAATTGAGGCCTCCTTATTACGCACAACGAATCAGCAAAAATAAATAATGGACAAGATAGGGAGCCAATGCTGAGAGGTCCTGTGGTCAAATCTTTGTGCACTGTACCACAATTTAACTGCCATGTTTTGGCTTATCTAATCTTTTGATGAAAGCAATACCAGCTCCAGCAAGCAAAAGAGTTGCAATAGTCGTTGCAGCTAAGAATCAATGAGTGAATGAGGTACTAAGTTCTCCTTAGCAAACTGATTTGCCTTAGAACAAGGAATGAGGAACGTACCAAGGAAGAAATTTGTTCTTCATAGCCAAAGTGTGAGTCAAGCATAACTCCGAGTGTAGCGAGTTGCATCAGAGTTAACAATTACACATAGGAGGAATCTGGTGAGTAGAAACCAAGAGCCACGTGTCCTTAAGGCTTCTGCTTTAGGAAGGGGATTTAAGATTTTATTAGCCCCAAAATACGTATAATTCCCTTGACACCTCACAGGTCTTTCTCATTTCAATGCATTCCATAGGCCAGGAAAATTATTTCCCTTCTCTCACCACATCCACCCCTCCTCCCCCCCCCCCCCCCCCCCAACCAGTACTACCACACTCCCAATCTCAGCTAAACCTTTGCGGGGAAGGGGGAGAGAGAGAAGAAGCAAAATTATCCTTTTACCGCTCTGGTTTTCTGACCCAAACAATTCCTGCATTCATGTGTTTCTCAGTTCTAGTCCAAAATCTAGGTGCAAAAGAGGGGGGGGGGGGGGAAAGTCTTCTGTTCTAGAACAAAAGACAAGTGCTCTGATTCTGAGGGTTTACAGAGAATATTTCATTTTCCACGAAACAAGTGGGCGCCTGGCTATTTCAATTATGACTTTTATGTATATTGGCAAAGAACTGATGCTCAGTTTCTAATCTTTCTGGCTCAAATGGTCTCTTTACTGTAAATTGGATTTTATTTTTATGCTTTTTTTTTAAATATAATACTATAGTCACTTTAATGACCACCTCATTAACTAACATTAAAAACAATGCTCTTCACGTGCTACCAACTGTAAAAACAAGACTGAGAAAAAAGAGGATTAGGGATATTCCAGCGGCACTGGGCAGAAGCCAGGAAATAGCATGTCCGAACTGATTAGGGGAAGACCGAGGAGCACGTAACACTTTACAGTTAAATGCGCATTACCCGGCACATGCAGTTACTACAAAGGAGTGTGTTAACTGTCAGGGCGTGGCCAGCGTCTTACCATACAGCTAACGCACGGCCAATATACTTCACCACACATTAATGGATCAAGTCTATAAGCGAGTGCTTCCATTTAGGTGCCCTGCCTGTGCATAATGACAGCCTTATTTTATTTTTGTTACATTTGTACCCCGCGCTTTCCCACTCATGGCAGGCTCAATGCGGCTTACATGGGGCAATGGAGGGTTAAGTGACTTGCCCAGAGTCACAAGGAGCTGCCTGTGCCTGAAATGGGAATTGAACTCAGTTCCTCAGGACCAAAGTCCACCACCCTAACCACTAGGCCACTCCTCGGCCCTTGCAGACCACCAGTGTAGCCGCGCAGGCTTCTGCTTCTGTGAGTCTGACGTCCTGCACATACGTGCAGGACGTCAGACTCACAGAAACAGAAGCCTGCGCAGCCTTCTACATGGAATGTTGCTTGTGGAATAGCAACATTCCATGTAGAATCTCCATTAGTAGCAACATTCCATGTAGAATCTCCAATAGTATCTATTTTATTTTTGTTACATTTGTACCCCGCGCTTTCCCACTCATGGCAGGCTGAATGCGGCTTACATGGGGCAATGGAGGGTTAAGTGACTTGCCCAGAGTCACAAGGAGCTGCCTGTGCCTGAAGTGGGAATCCAACTCAGTTCTTCAGGACCAAAGTCCAGCACCCTAACCACTAGGCCACTCCTCCACTGTTGCTACTATTTGAGATTCTACATGGAATGTCGCTATTCCACTAGAAGTCGGCCCTTGCAGATCACCAATGTGGCCGCGCAGGCTTCTGCTTCTGCGAGTCTGACATCCTGCACATACGTGCAGGACGTCAGACTCACAGAAACAGAAGCCTGCACAGCCTCTACATGGAATGTTGCTAGTGGAATAGCAACATTCCATGTAGAATGTCCAATAGTATCTATTTTACTTTTGTTACATTTGTACCCCGCGCTTTCCCACTCATGGCAGGCTCAATGCGGCTTACATGGGGCAATGGAGGGTTAAGTGACTATAATGACATCTGGGTGCCTGGATTCTGTTATAGAACATAAGATAAGTGTTGCCCGTACTGGAACAGACCAAAAGGTCCATCGAGCCCAGTATCCCATTTCCAACAGTGGCCAATCTAGGTCACAACTACCTAGCAAGATCCCAAAGGAGTAAAACAAATTGTATGCTCCTTATCCTAGAAATAAGCAGTGGATTTTCCCAAGCCCATCTTAATAATGGTTTACGGACTTTTCTATAGGAAAGTAGCCCAAGTCTTTTTTTAAAACCCTGCTAAGCTAACTGGCAACGAATTCCAGAGTTTAATTACATGTTGAGTGAAAAAATATTTTCTCTGATTTGTTTAAATTTACTGCTTCATAACTTCATTGCATACCCCGTAGTCCTAGAATTTTTGGAAAGAGTAACACATTCCACTCCACTCATCATTTTGTAGACTTCTATCAAATCTCCCCTCAGCCGTCTCTTCTCCAAGCTGAAGAGCCCTAGCCCTTTTATCATTTTCGTTGCCCCTCTCTGTAATCTCTCTGTAATCTTCTAAAACTAGCGCAACTTGGCATCGTGCCTGCAGTTACCTCTACTACAGTCCTGGTTTAACTGCAGCTGCATAAATGCAACAAAGGCACATAACTTGCAGCATTCTGTAACTTAGCCCCCGGATTCTGTATTGCAGGACTTAAGCTGCATGTGCAAATCCGGTCATAATCTGGATTGATGTGCACAACTTAGTTAACAAGCCAATCAGCACCGATAATTGCCACTTAACATGCAATTACTGACACTTATGCGCACAACCGCCTATGCGTAATCTGTAATGTGAAGCGTGTAAATTTAGGCGTCAGTATTTACACCAAATTTTACTTGGCATTACCGGTCACAACTAAATTTAGTTGTACGGATGAGCGCTCGGCATATTCTATAAAATGCACAGAAATTTAGACGTATTTTATAGAATACCCCTAGGCGTATTTTTTTCGGCGCGATATATAGAATCTAGTCCCTATATGTGTAAGCTGAAGCCCTACCAATGCTCCATCCATGTGTATGTCCCCTTATGTTTACGCTTTTTGGGGCCCTTTTACTAAACAATGTAGGCGCCTACGCGTGTCCAACGCACGCCAATTTGGAACTACCACCTAGCTACCGCGTGGCCCGGGTGGTAATTCCAGGTTTTTTTTACGCGCGCCTGAAAATATTTTTTATTTTCCAACGCGCAGTGCTAACCAGGTGGTAATCGGCAGTGTATGCATGCCCATTACTACTACTACAAATCATTTCTACAGCGCTACCAGTCGTGCGCAGCGCTTCACAATTGAACATGAAGAAAAGACAGTCCCTGCCTAAAAGAGCTTACAATCTAAATCAGGACGGACAGACAGGCCAAATAAGGGATAAGGGTAGGACAGACAGATAGGACACATAGGGAAAGGGGGATATTGAAAAGAGGAAGACAAGATAAAGGTTACTAGCAAGTGACAAGTTAGGAATCAAAAGCAGCATCAAACAGGTAGGCCTTTAGCCCGGATTTGAAGGCAGCCAGGGATGGAGCTTGACGTAATGGCTCAGGAAGTCTATTCCAGGCATAAGGTGCGGCGAGATAAAAGGAACGGAGTCTGGAGTTAGCGATGGAGGAGAAGGGTGCAATTAGATTTGCCCAGTGAACGGAGTTCCTGGGAAGGAGTGTAGAGAGAGATGAGGGTGGAGAGGTAGTGAGGGGCTGCAGAGTGAATGCACTTATAGGTCAATAAGAGGAGCTTGAATTGTATACGGAAACGGATAGGGAGCCAGTGAAGTGACTTCAGAAGAGGGCGGATATGGGCATAGCGACTCTGGCGAAATATTAATTGTGCAGCAGAATTTTGAACAGATTGAAGAGGAGAGAGATGGCTGAGTGGAAGACCTATGAGAAGCAAGTTGCAGTAGTCTAAGCGAGAGGTGATGAGAGTGTGGATGAGGGTTCAGGTAGCATGCTCAGAAAGGAAAGGGCGAATTTTGGCAATATTATAGAGGAAGAAACGACAGGTTTTAGCAATCTGTTGAATATGTGCAGAGAAGGAGAGGGAGGAGTCGAAGATGACCCCAAGGTTACGAGCAGATGAGAAGGGAGAATGAGCGTGTTGTCGACAGAAATAGAGAGTGGGGGAAGGGGAGAGGTTGGTTTAGGTGGGAAGATGAGCTCAGTTTTGGACATATTGAGCTTCAGGTGGCGGTCAGACATCCAGGCAGCAATGTCAGACAGGCAGGCAGACATCTTGGCCTGGATTTCAGCCAAGATTTCTGGTGTGGAGATTACCTCCTGGTTAACGTGTGAGACGTTACCACTAAGTCAATGTGTGGCGGTAAGGTCTTAGATCCAAAATGGACATGCGCCAATTTTTATTTTGCCGCACGTCATTCCCCCACCCCCCCCCCTAAAAAAAGGCATTGTTTATAGGCCTGCTGAAAAATGGATTACGCAAGGCCATTTTTCAGCGCACGTAGTAAAAGGACCCCTATGCCACTTACATCCTAACAGAATAGTGCTTAGGCATCTCACTAGTACTTCCGAACTTCAGTGTACACTTGTGAAAGTGATAGTGTTCTCCAAACAGACACATACAAGTGGGGCATAGAGGCACCTTATTATAGAATTGTCCATTAAATGCACTGCCGATATTTATTTATTGGGATTTAATAACCACCTTTATGAAGAGATTCACCCAAGGCAGCATACAGTAGGTACAGTTTAACATCAAACTTACAATTTCGTTAACAGTATAACAATAGTAAAATGACCATATATAAACAAATGCAATAAATGAGGTCAAAGTGAAAATGTTAAAAACCAAATCCTAGTATTAGGACCAGCAGGAAACAATATCAGAAACACACATTTAATAGCACTATAGAACAATCCTATTACAGAAATATGATAAAAGTCAATACAATACAAACAATATCATAATAGCGTGGAAGAACATTCAAATAACAGACAAAATATGGAGGTCAATATAATACCAACGGAACATCTAATAAGCACACATTACAACAGCTGAATAACAGATATGATGCAATACAACGAGCCATCTTACTATGTAGCCAGGGGTCAAATGCAAAGTCAATTGGAATATATAGATGGGTGGCTAAACTCAAGGCAAGTTCTATGTACAGTTAAACAATGGAAGTGGTCTAAGTTAAAGGGTGCACAGCAACACAGTCTAGGTACCGATCAGTGGCGTAGTTAGGTGAGGACACGGGGGGGGGGGGGGGCTGGGTACCCCCCAAATTTGCTCTGGGCCCTTGGTTGGCTGGCGGGGGTTGAAGACTTCATCCAGCGCTGGTCTGTGGCAGCACCACCACCGCACTGCCTGCCCTGCTCTCCGTTCCCCTCACATCAGGAACGCTCCTTTTAGTGAAATTGAGAGAGTTTCACTAAAAGGAGCGTGTGCCATATGTGAGGGGAAGAGACAGCAGGGCAAGCAATGCGACGGAACTGGAGACCAGCGCTGGACGAAGTCTTCAGCTGGGTGGGGGAGCTGGGGAGCCCCACCAGTCAAGGTATTTGCAGCGGCGGTGGGGGAGGGGGTGGCGGGCTGGCGGCGACGGGGCGGCAACCAGAATGTGCCTCCCCCCACCTTGGTCTCTGGCCTCCTCTACACCTTGAGGTTTGACTACACCCTTGGTACCGATTGAGTGTATGGTCAGTCACCATATGTATTAAAGGCTTGGGAGAAGAGCCAAGCTTTCACTTGCTTTGTGAAATAAAGGTAGCCTCGAGTTAGACATAGCCCCTCTGGGAGTAAACTCCAGAGCATGGGGGGGCTACTTCCGAGAGGCTTGCTGACGGGTATCACATTATACAGTTTCTTTTGACGAGGGTACAAGTAGTGATGCTCCTTGAAAGGACCTTAGAAGTCTCAAATGTGTGTAAAGGGCTAACTTATTCTTTAAGTGCTCTGGCCCATTTTGTCTGAGGCCCTTGAAAATCAAGAGTTTTCAATTTATCCCTGTAAGGTACTGGTAGCCAGTGAAGTTTCTGCAGGAAGGGTGTGATAGGGTCACAGATACATTTAAACAGCACTTACTGAGGTGGTGTTAACTGATCTACATTAACAGTTAATGAATCTACTAACTGGAAGGTGCAATCATCAGCTATTTCCCACTATGCAGTCTCTGCTGGGCCTGCTGCACTGTCAGTAAGCATTGATTGCTGCATTAACTGCTCAGTGCATCCTTAGAGAAAGGGCCCCCCTCAAACTGTAAAAATAAGACATTTATAACAAGAAAAGTATCTGTGCTGCATATCTAGGGGCCAGTGCTACATTAGCATAACAGCACAGTGGAACCATCTAGTCTGGTAGAATTATTGCTAAGAGGATTCTTCCATTTGATGGCCAACTGTATCTGTTTAAAAAGCAGTACATAAGCATCACCAACACTATTCCCAGTGGCGTTCCTAGGGGGGCGGACACCCGGGGCGGCGCCCCCCCCCCCGATGCAGCGCGGACCCCCCCCCCCCCGGTGAAAGACACCCCCCCGTGAAAGAGCCCCCCCCCCCGGGTGCATGCCGCGCCTGCTGCGAGTTTACTAACTTTGCTCGTTCGCTGCAGCTCCCTCTGCCCCGGAACAGGAAGTAACCTGTTCCAGGGCAGAGGCAGCTGAAGCGAACGAGAGAAGTTAGCGAACTCTAGCAGCAGGCGCGCGCTGCAGCACCCCCCAGTGGCGTGCACCCGGGGCGGACCGCCCCCCCCCCCCCCTTGGTACGCCACTGACTATTCCTCTGGGCAAGAGCAAGCACAACCTTGGCAAGAAGACCCAGACAATTATTCAGTAAGATCTACTACTTACTACTACTTATCATTTCTAACACGCTATTACATGTACGCAGCACTGTACACTTGAACATGAGAAGACAGTCCCTGCTCGACAGAGCTTACAATCTAATTAGGACAGACAAACAGGACAAACAAGAGATAAGGGAATATTAAAGTGAGGATGATAAAATAAGGGTTCTGAACAAAGTGAATAAGGGTTAGGAGTTAAAAGCAGCATCAAAAAGGTGGGCTTTTAGCTTAGATTTGAAGACGGCCAGAGATGGAGCTTGACGTACCGGCTCAGGAAGTCTATTCCAGGCATATGGTGCAGCAAGATAAAAGGAACGGAGTCTGGAGTTAGCAGTGGAGGAGAAAGGTGCAGATGAGAGATTTACCCAGTGAACGGAGTTCCCGGGGAGGAATGTAGGGAGAGATGAGAGTGGAGAGGTACTGAGGAGCTGCAGAGTGAATGCACTTATAGGTCAATAAGAGGAGTTTGAACTGTATGCAGAAACGGAGAGGAAGCCAGTGAAGTGACTTGAGGAGAGGGCTAATATGGGTTACGTCTATGCACATCAGCTTTGAGTGGGGAGATGGACTTATAAACAGTATTTGAAGAGCAGTTATCTTTGATCAAAGTCAATTTTTGTTGTCTTTTTTGTCCGTTTTGTGTGGGACACAATAGAAGCCATGGGCTTTAACCGGATAATTTATGTCCCAACCAAAGGGGCAGATCACATTCTCTTATTTTATAAGGTGCTATACAGAGGATATAGATCTATGTGTAGTACCATGGCCTGATCACGTGTAGTACACACTTGTACTAAAACATCCGGAAGATCCAACCAGTATGAATGAGGGTGCATAAATCAAGAGATTTTTGCAGCCCTGTGGACTAAGGGAGCAAGAGACAATTGTTGAAAGTGATGTGGGTGGACTGTCAGGGGCTTGGGAAAGTGCCCTCCGTGTAACTTTAGATAGACTGACCCCTGAGAAGCTGATCAGGATCAGGAAGACATGTTATTATGCATCATGGGTTTCTCCCAAGTTAGGGGTAGCTAGGAGAGAAGTCATGCAAGCAGAGAAGGAGTGGCGAAGGAGCCAGTCAGTTGAACTTTTATCAATCATTGTGCCAGCAGGAAAGCAGGACTTTTTTCTACAATGTGGATGTACTGTTGAATAGGCTTTGGGGATTATTCATGAAAGAGTTGACAAGAAGGAAGGAAGGAGAAAAATGTTACGTCCCAATTGTGAGGTCTTATCGTTTTTTTGTTTTGTTTTTAAACTCCCACACAAAACTCAAGCAGTACAGATGGAAATAGCTCGATTACCAGTAGTCAAGGAGTTTTAGGGGACACAGATCAGTAAGATAATTTTGATGCAATGACCTGGAGGCAGTAAAGTCCACTATATTGCAGATTAAGTCATTTCAGTGCCTCTAGTCTACACCCATGTCCTTTCTGGCATGTGACAATAGTAACATAGTAGATGACGGCAGATAAAGACTTGTATGGTCCATCCAGTCTGCCCGAGTAGAAAACATCAAAAGGCAAAATAAACCAGAAGCAACATGATTATGTCAAGCACAGGGTTATGCCAACAGGAATATATAGACAATATCACAGATGTAAAATGTCAAACATGACTGACAACTAGTGGTGATGAAATAGCAGGAAATTCTAACCTTGAACACAATAATAAGTACATAAGTATTGCCATACTGGGAAAGACTAAAGGTCCATCGAGTACAGCATCCTGTTTCAAACAGTGGCCAATCCAGGTCACAAATACCCAGCAAGATCCCAAAAATGTACAAAAAAAACATTTTATACTGCTTATCCCAGAAACAGTGGATTTTCCCCAAGTTCATTTAATAACGGTCTATGGACTTTTCCTTTAGGAAGCCGTCCAAACCTTTTTTTAAACTCCGCTAAGCTAACCGCCTTTACCACATTCTCTGGCAACGAATTCCAGAGTTTAATCTGGATATAAGGTTACCTCTGACGACACATTAAGTTGTTTTATTTATTAGGATTTACCAACTTTTAGAAGCAATTCACATACAAACAGCCTGCTACTACTGAAAAAGGTGTGAACAAAATCCAAATAAATAAACAAGCATAAAGCCATGCCGAGTCAGACAGAGGTCCAGAGAGATCAGCATTCTTATCCGAACAATGGCCAGTCCAAGTCACAAGTACACAACAGATCCCAAAAAGTACCCACGCCCCCCCTTTTGAGATTCACGGTCTGATTTGCGCGTATTGCTTTATAGAATACGTTTAACGAGCTATGTGTGCAAATCCTAATTAGTGCCAATACCGATAATTGCTTGTTAGTATCCAATTGTCGGTGCTGATTGGCTTGTTCACCAATTAAGGTCTGCACACAAACTGGCTCTGCATGATGATCTGTGCGTGGAACTCAGTCTCCTGGATTCCGTTTATGTTGACTAATGTGCAAAGGCGGCACACTCTTTTCTGATAGTGAGTACATGCACCATGCTTCACGCACGTTTGAAGATTCGTGTGTGTGCGCGCTATCGGGAAAGCACGCACCCTCTTTGCCCAAAGCACATATGCTAAGCAGAATGCGCACTCTTAGCGTTTATTCTGGAGCGAAAAATGATAAAGATTTCTGGCTGCCCATCTCTACTGTTGACATATATGTAAGGTGATATGATCAGCAGAGGTTACCAGCGACAGATCTGTAGAAAAGAAATGCTAAACAAACTGATCCCATTTTTATGCATTACGGGACTTGCTGTGCTGATTTCATTGGTTAGAAACAAACCACCACACTGATTTGGGAGATAAATTTAAAACCAATTCTCACCAAAAATATCCCTCCTGGAACTAGGTAACATGGCAGCTCTAGAGCCCCCTCCCTACCCATCTTCAAATCTCTGCTTAAAACTCACCTCTTCAATGCTGCTTTCGGCACCTAACCTTTCGAGAAATATAGTAAGCCCTATCAGATCGACTCTACACTTGTCTTTTAGATTGTACACTTGTCTTTAGATTGTACACTTGTCTCTAGATTTACACCTGTCTTTTAGATTGTACACTTGTCTCTAGATTTACACCTGTCTTTTAGATTGTACACTTGTCTTTAGATTGTAAGCTCCTTGAGCAGGGACTGTCCTTCCATGTTAAATTGTACAGCGCTTCGTAACCCTAGTAGCGCTTTAGAAATGTTAAGTAGTAGTAAAGCTACCATGTTTTCAAGTTTACCTCATTTATGTTTATTCTTGGTTATTTAACTATTGTTATGCTGCTGTTATTATTATTTATTGCATTTGTACCCCACATTATCCCACCTTTTTGCAGGCTCAATTATACGTTTTTATGTACACCGCCTTGGGTGAAGCTCTTTATAAAAGCAGTTACTGAATCCGAATAAATAATTATGGTGTCATGTCAGCTGGTGCTCCCAGAAACTACAAATACTACATTTTTAAAGCAACTTTTCTAGGATACTCCCTGGTCTCAAAGTTAGGCAAGGCCAGCTATTTCCTAACTGTTGGTGTAACAGGTTCTTTTGCTTACTCTGACATAGTGTAGCATCAGGCCGACCTTATCAATCTGTCAATGTTGGGGTTTTTTTTCAAGAGCTTCTCCCAAAGATTTAATGGCCCTTCTTACTCCACATTCAGTTCCAGGTCATTAGGCCCATCCATAGCCTCCAGTCAGCCTGTGAAAATGAGATAAGGCTTCCCCTTATGTTCTTCCTCTCAACTGTAGCTCCCAGCTTCTAGAAATGGCGCTTTCATCAAACATATCAAACTATCTCCCTACGTCAGCACTACATCAGTCTTTCAATAGTAAGAATTTATTGCCCCATCCCCCCCCCAAAAATGAATAGTATTCCCTATAGCTTCAATGTTGTTTCAGAAAGAGAGAAGCCCCCTCCTTTTTTTGGGAGGGGCGGGGGGAATATTAATCATCATACTGAGTTAGACTAGAGAGCAAGCGTATACCAGCTGGTTACAGCATCTCCCTTCCTGGCTGCCTGTCCCATTTCTTGCCAGGGTGGCTTTATTTATTACAATGTTCACCTTTCTGACTTTTCTTCTGGATTCTGTGCAGGCTGTCTCACTTTGTTGCAGCAAAAAGGATCAGGTCAATGAGGACAACAACACAGTTTTTTTGAGCACACATCCCTTCTTCGGATATAAGTACAACAAACTTCGTCTTGTCCAAAAATAATAATAATAATGATTCCATAATTACCTTATATCTTGGAGTTACTTTTGTGGACAAATTTAAATGTTATTTTTCCTGCTATTTAACTTGAGTAATTATGGTATGATACTTTATTTTTTCTGGCATTTATTTTATGTAAATGTATAAGTGAAATTGAATAAAGAATTAAAAAAAAAATAATAATAATGATTGCATATCTCAAAGCAAAAATATGTTGTCCTGTTAACATCTTTCATTTAGCTCTCTCCAAACTAGGTGGTTTTAAAAAAATTGCATTATTTACTAACAAGGGTTCCAACCTTCTCTACATTGTAACCATCATCTAATTGAGTGGTATCTTTATTTATTTATTTATTTGGATTTTGCTCACACCTTTTTTTAGTAGCAGCTCAAGGTGAGTTCCATTCAGGTACACTGGGTATTTTTCTGTCCCTGGAGAGCTCACAATCTACGTTTGTACCTGAGGCAATGGAGGGTTAAGTGACTTGCCCTAGATCACAAGGCGCAGCAGTGGGATTTGAACCTGCCACCTCTGGATGTCAAGACTGGTGCTCTAACCACTAGGCTACTCTCTTGGTCAACCAACACCGGACACTTAAAAAGCAGAGATTTCTGACAGCAACAAGCACATTAAAGTTTTAAAAGCAGGGGCGGACTGACCATTCGGGCAACCGGGCAGTGCCCGAAGGCCAGAGGCCTTAGGGGGGGCCCAGAGGTTCTGCTTGGTTGCCCACCACCGTCTTCTTCGGGGGCAGCTGGGCAGGAAGAATCCCACTCTTTCCTGTCCACTGCTGCTAGCGTGCCCGGGGCCGGCGTATTTTAAAAATGGATGCGTAGACTGCCGGGGGCCACTCTTTCCTGCCCGGCTGCCCCCAAAGAAGCCACTAGACCACCAGGGGCCTTCAAGGTAGGACCCACTTGCAGTGATCTGCAGTGTGTGGGAGGGGGTGGCAAGTGTGGCAGTGGGGGGGGGGGCTGTGATGTGCGTGAGGGGGAGGCGGGAGTGGCTGGGGGCCCCGATGACCCTTACTGCCCGGGGGCCCCAACCACTGTCCGCCCCTGTTTAAAAGACAAATCACTTTTCTGGAGACTGTATATTAATGCAATACACCAACTTGTGAAGAGGCTTTTAGACTTAAATCTATGCCATCTCCAACTGAGCAGGTACCCAGAAGCCAGAAATAACTTAAAATGTGATGACTTTATACAAAGTCGCATACAGATCAATTCAACTAAATTTAGTACTTGAAAACATTTTCTAAAAAAAAAAAAAAAAGATTTTTGTGACCTTAGCAAAAATAATTCGATCCTATGGCCGAGGGACATCACTGAAGAGATTCTGCACCCCTTCAAAATGAGGGCTGGTCTAAAAATCCTGCATTAACATTAGAATTCATCTCCAGTCCCACTAGGATCTGCAGAAGTCTCAGTCTTTTCCAGACACACAAAGTCATTCTCCTGACACTTCCAAGAGCTAGAATAGGGCAGAGGAAGCCATCCAAACATACTCCCATCGTGATGTCAAACCAATAAAAAAGGAAAATGCTTGCTCATAGTTAAGTGAGGCAGTGTGGTGCTCGAACTGGTGTTAGAACAATTAATCAAGCAACACTTAACACCACTGTTCCCTCTAAACTGAGGAGTCCTTCACCTGCAGTCCTGCCAGTAGGGGGTGCTGTTTCACCATCACATTTTCAATAGAGAGGACAAGGAAGCTCTGCAGAACGCCAGGCAACCTGCCTGTCTCTAGCCACTGAAAACACAATATTGAAACACCACCCCCTGCTGGCAGAAATGCAGTTGGAGGCCTCCCACTCAACTTAGAGCAACAGTGCTTAACACAACAGTGAATCACTCTGACAATTAACCACACAAACGTAATGAGATAAGGTGTACAGTTAATCATAGCTACTCGAAGATCCTGACATTTAATCATAGGATATTCAAATATTTAAATATGTATGATCAGTTCAAAGAGAAGCCAGGTTCACTTAACTAGCGTATTTTGTTATTCACTGTGTAGAAAGAATGGCCGACAAGGTTTCATTTGCATAGTAACATAGTAGATGACGGCAGATAAAGACTTGTATGGTCCATCCAGTCTGCCCGAGTAGAAAACATCAAAAGGCAAAGTAAACCAGAAGCAACATGATTATGTCAAGCACAGGGTTATGCCAACAGGAATATATAGACAATATCACAGATGTAAAATGTCAAACATGACTGACAACTAGTGGTGATGAAATAGCAGGAAATTCTAATCTTGAACACAATCATAAGTACATAAGTATTGCCATACTGGGAAGGACTAAAGGTCCATCGAGCCCAGCATCCTGTTTCCAACAGTGGCCAATCCAGGTCACAAGTACCTGGCAGAAACCCAAATAAGAGCAACATTCCATGTAGAACCCCAAAGAGTAGCAAGATTCTAGAATTCTAAAGAATAACAAGATTCCATACAGAATTTCAAAGTGTATAGCAACATTCCATTTAGAACCCTAAAGAGTAGCAAGATTCCATTCAGAATCCTAAGTACATAAGTGTTGCCATACTGGGACAGACCAAATGTCCATTAAGCCCAACATCCTGTTTCCAACAGTGGCCAATCCAGGTCACAAATACCCGGCAAGATCCCAAAAAAGTACAAAACATTCTATATTGCTTATCACTTGCTTTGTGGATTTTCCCCAAGTTCATTTAATAACGGTCTATGGACTTTTCCTTTAGGAAGCCGTCCAAACCTTTTTTTAAACTCCACTAAGCTAACCGCCTTTACCACATTCTCTGGCAACGAATTCCAGAGTTTAATTACACGTTGAGTGAAGAAAAACGTTCTCCGATTTGTTTTAAATTTACTACATTGTAGCTTCAATCATGGTGGGTAACATGGAAATTATACTGACACAACTAGCTGTAACTACAATGAACAAGAAAACGGGTGAAATTTCAGCAACAACAATGGAGTTACTGTTCTATAAGCACACAGCTGGAAACCAATGCTCTTAGGACACTACCAAAACAGGTCTCGTTAAAAGACAACAATGAATAAACTGTCAAGCGATGTCTCTGTCCCAGGGCTCTATTGCCATACCAGCTTCCCGTTGATACCAACTTTGTAATTACCCAATACTTCTGAAGATTTTATTCTATTTGACTCCGGACCAGGTGAAAATCTAGTCATATTAATGGGTTGCACTGAATTTTTAGATGCACTCGTGCAAGCAAAGGTTATGGTTGGCAGATGGAATGTTTAAAGTAATATATGTGAAACCAGAAACGACGTAAAATCCAATATACTCAAATTCAAAAAATCATATATACAATATAAATAAATTATATGATAATTATGTGCTCAGGTTTTTTTGGTGCAAATACAGAGACTCAGGACTGAGATGTAAAATACCTTCTTTGACTGATTTGCAGAGAGTTCCTCCCAAAGCTGCTGTATTTTTTGTTCCCCTGAAGACGCCGTTTTACTGGCAAAACATGGCCTGTGTAGGGAACCTGAGAGTTTTGTTTTGTGATGTGAAATAAGCTATACAAGAAAAGTATTACATTGACCAGGAAGCAAGATTGGATATTGTATGCACGTCCAAGAATTGGTTAAATCCACTATTCAAGCTAAGTACCAACATTATATATGCACATTATTACTGCACTTTAAAATAAGATCTCAATTAGTTTCGTAATAGGAGGAGGCAGGGCATGCTATGATGTTAAGAAGGTGTTTTACATCTCAGTCCTGAGTCTCTGTATTTGCACCAAAAAAAAACTGAGCACATAATTATCATATATTTATATTGTATATATGATTTTTTGAATTTGAGTATATTGGATTTTACATAGTTTCTGGTTTCACATATATTGACATAATAGAAACTGAATATAAAGAGTAGTGATGTTTAAAGTAATGCCATCGTAGGTTTCCAGCTTCACTCCGTTCATTATAAGTCCAGCAGCAGTTCACTGTCTTATGCAGAAAAAGCAAAGAGTAACTTATGAGAAAACACTGACAACACTTAAGGACAAGATTTCTTTGGTTGCGCCTGATCGAAGACTGATTGATCTCAAAAACGCCGCTATGGGTGCATTCCCCAGTGCCACTATCTTACACAAAGCTTCCAACACGAGATTCTAGAAACAGGAATGACAGCTAAATATAAATCCAATGATTGAGAGTGGAGGAGTGGCCTAGTGGTTAGGGTGGTGAACTTTGGTCCTGGGGAACTGAGGAACTGAGTTCGATTCCCACTTCAGGCACAGGCAGCTCCTTGTGACTCTGGGCAAGTCACTTAACCCTCCATTGCCCCATGTAAGCCGCATTGAGCCTGCCATGAGTGGGAAAGCGCAGGGTACAAATGTAACCAAAATAAAATAGATACTATTGGAGATTCTACATGGAATGTTGCTATTCCACTAGCAACATTCCACGTAGAAGGCCGCGCAGGCTTCTGTTTCTGTGAGTCTGACGTCCTGCACAGAAGCAGAAGCCTGCGCAGCCACATTGGCGATCTGCAAGGGCCGACTTCTACATGGAATGTTGCTAGTGGAATAGCAACATTCCATGTAGAATCTCAAATAGTAGCAACAGTGGAGGAGTGGCCTAGTGGTTAGGGTGGTGGACTTTGGTCCTGGGGAACTGAGGAACTGAGTTTGATTCCCACTTCAGGCACAGGCAGCTCCTTGTGACTCTGGGCAAGTCACTTAACCCTCCATTGCCCCATGTAAGCCGCATTGAGCCTGCCATGAGTGGGAAAGCGCAGGGTACAAATGTAACAAAAAAAAATTTTTGTCCATTCACTGCTTAACAGTATTGTCTTTGGTTCTGGCTTGTGATATTAGCCAGCAAAATGACCAGTAACGACAAGATGCAGGAACTATTGTCATATCTGAACACAGATACATTCACAGTAGCCAACATCTTAGCCATGGTTTAAATTATGGTTCAGCTATTCTTTTCCAGCTGAAATTTGGAAATCACCTTGAAACTGCTTCAGAACATATAGCTAAAATTAATGCAATTGAAGGATGGCATAGTTTGCAGGCTTTATTCCATCGCCTGATGTTATGGAATTTCTTGCAAGTTTTTGAGAAAGACATGCAAATATATTAGACTGGTCTTCCTTCAGGGTATTTAAGGTGTGCAGTCAATGAAATCAAATATAAGGATCTGCAGCAATGCATGCAAAAAGCGGTCGACTGCTGCTATTCCTCCAGAAACATTCTTGTCTACCTGAGAAGTATTGCCCACCTGTTGTTGCATGTCTGAAAAATTCAGAAGTGACTGTGGCATTTCATTTGATGCAAGTCTGTAACAGATGCTCAGTTATTAAAATAAAGACTAGTGTTTAATGGTAGAAATGATTAACTAGTGTTTGTATGCATTAGTGATTAAATGGCATATTTTTTTACATTTCGTAGAGTTAATTGTGCACGTAATTAACTGCCGCTGATTAACTGTCACGTTATTAAGTGCCACGTGATTAAATGTTACCAAACCACTTGAACTATGTTAAAAAGAATGCATGCATTCCTATTTTATTTTAGGAATCTCTGTACGTGTCTCATCTGTTGTCGGTTTCTGCAGGAGTGGTTTTGTGCTCTTTAGGACAAACGTGATTAGTAAGGAGATATATATCTGACGTAGTTAGAGTGTGTGATGGCATGGAGGGAATATACGAGAGGTCTGTGCTATTAAGCCTTGATGTCATGCAATAGTGGTATACCTAGTTCTATAAACAGTCAACATGAATTTAAACCATTTGTAGCTGTGCTCTATGGCAGTAAAGCACATCTGATGGACAGACTGGATGGACCGTTCAGGTCTTTATCTGTCGTCATTTACTATGTTACTGTTAATCTGCATAGGTTCAGTGGGATATATTGTCTGATACAACTATGCTGTGTGTTCAAATACATAAAGATATGTATTGTAAGAATCAGAGAAACTACAGGTCCCAGAATGCACTGCGGGAGGGGAGGAGGCAGGAGCATAGAGAACACAGATTCCAGACTGCCTGGAAGAATAAGAGAGGTTATGACAAAAGAGAACCTGAGTTGCAGGAGAAGGAAAGAGATGGGCTCCCCCCACCACCTCCATCCTCTCCTCTCCTGCTACTTCCTCTTTTGTCTCACCCCAGTCTGGAATCTGTGTTCTCTTTGCTCCTGCCTCCTCCCCTCCCACAGTGCATTCTGGGATCTGTAGTTGATCTGGTCTTGTCTTTCCCTTTCCCGCAATACATTCTGGGATCTGTAGTTTCTCTGATTCTTGCATACCCCCCTGCCCAGATTATTGCTAGTCCTCTCCCTTTTACAATTTTCACCATTTAGACTAGCAATTCTGGACAACACATCCACATGTTGCAATAACTTCCCTGCCCGATGCTCAATATAAATACTGAAAACCCACTGTTCTCTTACCATGTCAAGCACCCCCCTCGGAGCTCGCCCATACAGCAACTTACCATGTCAAGCATCCCCCTCGGAGCTCGCCCATACAGCAACTCAAAGGGCGAAACCCCAAGAGAGGACTGAACACATTCTCTACTCACATACAGAGCAAAAGGCAGTAGCTGGTCCCAATTTTCATTGTGTGAGCCTAATCCTTTCCTCAACAAGGTCTTCAAGGTTTTATTAAACCTTTCAACTAGCCCATTAGTCTTGGGATGGTATGCCGAGGTGTTAATATGAATAATACCAAAAGCTTCCCATCTCTTCCCTTCTCCTGCAACTCAGGTTCTCGTTTGTCATAACCTCTCTTATTCTTCCAGGCAGTCTGGAATCTGTGTTCTCTATGCTCCTGCCTCCTCCCCTCCTGCAGTGCATTCTGGGATCTGTAGTTTCTGATTCTTACAGTATGAAAGAGTTTGTATCCCTGCAGAATGTGCACAGAGTGCATGTGTTATGGATACGACTCAATGACAGTAAGGAAGAAAAAACATATGTAAACACAAACGTAACAGTACGAAATGTCGTTATCTATTGTATACACTATTAGAAACGTGGCACTAGTCCCTTAAAAGCTGCTTTTGCATGAGAAACATCTATTCTAAATGGAGATGGATGAACTGTGTTTTGCGACTTGCTCATTAGAATTAAAAAAAAAAAAAAAAAAAAAAAAAAGTGGAGCGCTTCAGCTAGTTTGAAAACGTTTTTGCCACGTTTTGAAAATTATATTATGAAAATCAGTCCTGTACAGAAAAGAGTAGGAATGGTACAGCTACAGCCCCTGAATCTGAAGGTATAATCCGCAAACAAACCTTTTCCGGAGATGGGAGGGCGGTAGAACGAGAGGACATGATGTGAGAGTGAAGGGGGGCAGACTCAAGAAAAATGTCAGGAAGTATTTTTTCACGGAGAGAGTGGTAGATACTTGGAATGCCCTCCCGCAGGTGGTGGTGGAGATGAAAACGGTAGCGGAATTCAAGCATACATGGGATAAACATAAAGGAATCCTGTTCAGAAGGAATGGATCCTCAGAAGCTTAGCCGAGATTGGGAGGCGGGGCTGGTGTTTGGGTGGTGGAGCTAATTCTGGGCAAGACTTCTACGGTCTGTATCCTGAAAATGGCAGACACAAATCAAGGTAAGGTATACACAAGAAGTAGCACATATGAGTTTATCTTGTTGGGCAGACTAGATGGACCGTGCAGGTCTTTTTCTGCCGTCATCTACTATGTTACTATGAGGCATATTTTCAAAGCACTTAGCCTCCCAAAGTTCCATAGAAACCTATGGAACTTAGCCTCCCAAAGTGCTTTGAAAATAAGCCTGAATGTATATCAGCCACAGATATTTGGGCGTAAGGGCTGTAGGAGATGAGTAAATGTATTTGGGTGGATGTGTTTCTATAAGGTCATCGTGGGTGGAATTGAGGACCTTTCTCTCTGTATGCTTTTAATAACACTGTTAGAACTATGACCAATTTTTTTTTTAACTGGTGAATACCTCCTGTAAAAAGAGTTACTATCCAGCAAAACCTGAATTTCTCATTTGTCCCAGAGCCATATCATTTGGGATGAATTAAGACCTACATGTCTTAACTTATGCCACACCCTATTCTCAGGGCATCTGCCTTTTGCTGATCTATGAATAATGCACCTACATTACATTTTCAAAGTCTATGCTCAAAAATGTTAGCAATATCTCAGATCAATGCAGTCAGTTTCTCCTCCCCTCCCCCACCCCAAGAATGAAGTGTCCGAAAATATTTCTTAATGCTTCTGTCCTCATGTACCTTCTAAACAGAGTCTTTGGAAGGACACTGTGAAGCCCCTTCTATTCATTCAGTGAGATACTTTCTATCGTCACGTAAACAAACTAAAGAAAAATTAGCTAGACTGCAAGGTGCTAAAATACAGGATAATGTTAACATTGTCTACTGTTATTTGCCAAGAATATGGGGCTTCACATGTCACATCTCTCACCTTCTCAGGAATGTTCCACTTCCCTGTGAAGTCCCATCAGAGAACCAGCATATTCCCAGACAAAGTTTGAGAGCGGCTACACATACAGACAAAATATACAACTGATTAATCAAAATTTAATTTCTCTGCCTGAAGATGTAACACATCATTTCAATGATGTATCCATCCATGTAACTGAAGGAAAACTCTGGAACGAGGGGGGCATATGATGAAGTTAAGAGGGAATAGGCTTAGGAGTAATCTAAGACAGTATTATTTCATGGAAAGGGTGGTAGAAGCTTGGAATGGCCTCACGGTGGCGGTCGTGGAGTCGAGAAATGTGTCAGAATTTAAGAAGGCATGGGACAAGCACGTGGGATGGCTTAGGAAGAGTTAGGGGTTACAGAAGATGGGCAGACTGGATGGGCCATTTGGCCTTTATCTGCTGTCATGTTTCTACCCATATGAAAATACCGAAACATCCAAGACCATCTTCAAGGCAGAGATATATGATCACCACAAGCAAGACACCGCGAAGCAACTGCAAACAGGAACATGACAGCAAGGTATAGAGCAAACTAAAAAAAAGAAAAAACAAACAAAATCCCAACCTGAGTGAGAATCCTAAGAGAGGCAAATAGACAAGACAAATTAAATGGAACCAGAGAACAGGAATAGAAACTGAAGACGGAGAAAAGTCAAAATGCAGAAGAGTCCGTTCCGTAACATAGTAAGTGACAGCAGATAAAGACCTGTACGGTCCATCCAGTCTGCCCAACAAGAAACTCATTTTACATGATATGCGATACTTTATTTGCATTGCCGAGTTTGATTTGTCCTTGCCTTTCTCAGGGCACAGACCAAGTCTGCCCAGCACCCTTCTTGTACTAAAACTTATGAAGCTAACGTCAAAGCCCCTTAAAATTTACACTCAAGCCCATCCCTATCTATTCAGTCATGATCAGGGTGTAGACCATAGAAGTCTGCCCAGCACTGGCTTTGCTTCCCAATTACCAGCGTTGCCACCCAATCTCCGCTAAGATTCCATGGATCTATTCCTTCTAATGGGGATTCCTAGCTACAAGGCTATCTGTAACAAACGGTGTGAAAAAAACTGAAGGCCTGCAACGTGCAAGACTGAACAATTTTTTTTAAATATATTAATATTTTTTTGGACAGCCTGGAACAGAAATAAAATGGGCTTGGGGGATGGAGTTGGACTCTAAACCACAAACAAATTCTGAAGAATTGCCTGACCAAACCAGCTGTCACATTAACAATCCTGTTGTGGAAAGCAGTGAGATGTCAATGAGGACCGATGCCATGTTGCAGCCCTGCAAGTCTCCTCAATGAAGGCTGATCTCAGTTGGGCTACTGACACAGCCATGGCTCCAACATTACCCTCTAGAACCGGCCCAACATGGGCATATGTGAAGGAAATGCTGTCTGCTAGCCAGCTGATGAACTAGATTCTATATATGGCTCTGTGTAGAATAGACTTCCGCCTAAGCGTATTCTGTAAGCAGCGCCTACATTTAGTCACTGTATATAGAATACGCTTAGTTGCTATCACAGTGCTTAAAACTATGCGCTTCCATTTACACCAAGGGAAACGTGGGGGTAAATATCTGCTGGGTAATAGAAGATATCTTTTTATTTGAGTAGCCATTTTTGATTAGCTTTCAGAGGCCAAAACCTACTGCTTCAGATCAGGTCAGGACAGTATACTGCTGTTATGGTATCCTCTCCTGACCTGAGGAAAGAAATGTTGGTCTCTGAAAGCTAGTCAAAAATGTATTAAAATTAGTCTAATATAAAGGTATTTTCCATTTTATGCTTTATTTGTATTTATCAACCTTAATTAACACAGCTACATTACTTTATCCTAAATTAAAAATAAATTTATGTTTCTACCTTTGATGTCTAGGGATTTTCTTTTTCTAGTTATGTTGATTCCAGTCACTGGTTTCTGCTTTTCTTCATCTTCTCTTAACTCTCATGCCAGGGTTTCCTGTCCATTTGTCATTTTTCTCTGTCTTTTTTTCTTTCAGCTTTGTTCACTTTATTTTCCTATCTGTCAGATTTAATTCGTTCTTACTACAGAGTGTTTAATTTCTCTCTTTTTACTTTATCTACCTACAGCCTTTCATCTTTCCCTCACCCTTGTTCTCCCTTATGCCCCTTCCTCTTATTCTCTAGCCTTTCACTAACTCTATCCTCTCCCTACCCTTCCAATCAGCATCTCCTCTCTCTTGCTGTCCCCATCCTTCCAGTGTCTCCCCTCTTTCTTTCCCCATCAAGCATCTACCCTATCCTTTTCCATTCAGCATGTCCTGTCCCCATCTTTCCATTCAGCACCTTCTCTCCTCCATCCTCCCATCTAGCATCTCCCCTCTCTCCTTACCCTTCCATCCAGTGTCTCCTCTTTCTCTCCCTACCCTTCCATCCAGCATCTCTTCTTTTTCTCTCCATCCTTTCATCCATTGTCTCCCTTCTTTGTCCTCATCGTTCTAGCATCTCCCCTCTCAAGCCATTTTCCATCCAGCATGTCCCCTCTCTCTCCACTCATCTTCAGTCTCTAACCCTCTTCCATCCATCTTTTATCATCCCCCTCCTATTTTTCATCCCCCACCTCTCTCTCCCTCCCTCCATGCGGTGTCTTTTGTTTCCTATGGTGGTAACGCAATAAAAAGCAGGTGCGGGGCCACAGTCTTCAGGAATGCGCTCTGCTGGATCCCTGCCCCTTCCGATGTCAGTTTTCTGTTCCTCACACCTGCCGCTTGTCGAGCACAGAGGCAGCAGGTTTGGCAGTGGTAGTGACCCAACATAGAATTTCCTGCTTTGGAGGGAGTGCAGTATCAAGAGACTGAGCAGGTCTGGTACCAGGAGATTATGGAGAAAGGTCACGGCCACTGTACTGGATGTAGCAATATTCTTGTCCAGGAGCAACTTAACATCGCTCCTACCCCAATGAACTCTACTAGACCACCAGGGAGGCAGGCCTAAGGTGGGGGGGGGGTGCACTTGGATCATGGGGAGGCAGCTGTCTGCAAACTTGTCACTGGCAAAGGAAACCCTGCTATTTTCAAATCACCAATGACAGGAGACGACTGCCCATCCCTATCAATTTGTTGCGTATTGCCTGCAAGCCCAAACGCTATCAAAGCGACGTACATTCAGGTACAGGAGGTATTTTTGTGTCCCTGGAGGGCTCACAATTTGAGTTTGTACCTGAGGCAAGGGAGGGTTAAATGACTTGCTGAAGATCACAAGGAGCTGCAGCTAGATTTGAGATCCTTCACTCCACGTACTTTCTGTACAATCTGGCAAATCAGAGCAAGGCTCGTCAGTGGGGTTAAACCTGTTTTCTTTGCATTCAGCGAGTCTGGTATACGGACAACTAAAAAGGCTCTGTAGAACCTTTGCCGTCAATGCTTGCCTACCTGTGGCAAAATCTTCCCATACAACATAAGAAGATAAGTGTTGCCATACTGGGACAGACCGAAGGTCCATCAAGCCCAGTATCCTGTTTCCAACGGTGGCCAATCCAGGTCATAAGTACCTGGCAGAAACCCAAATAATAGCAACATTCCATGTAGAACCCCAAAGAGTAGCAAGATTCTAGAATTCTGAAGAATAACAAGATCCCATACAGAATTTCAAAGTGTATAGCAACATTCCACTTAGAACCCTAAAAAGTAGCAAGATTCCATTCAGAATCCTAAGTACATAAGTGTTGCCATACTGGGACAGACCAAAGGTCCATCAAGCCCAGTATCCTGTTTCCAACGGTGGCCAATCCAAGTCACAAGTACCTGGCAGAAACCCAAATAATAGCAACATTCCATGTAGAACCCCAAAGAGTAGCAAGATTCTAGAATTCTGAAGAATAACAAGATCCCATACAGAATTTCAAAGTGTATAGCAACATTCCATTTAGAACCCTAAAAAGTAGCAAGATTCCATTCAGAATCCTAAGTACATAAGTGTTGCCATACTGGGACAGACCAAAGGTCCATCAAGCCCAGCATCCTGTTTCCAACAGTGGCCAATCCAGGTCACAAGTACCTGGCAAGATCCCAAAACAGTACAATACATTTCATGCTGCTTATCCTAGATTATCCCGTTGGCTCTGGAAGACAACTGAAGGGCAAGGTTGATCTTATGACAGGTTGGTCTTATGACTGCTCAGGTGACACTTGTAAACTAATATCCCTATATATGGCCAATGTTTTTTGCATTTTTAAACAAATGCTACAATCAGTCATGTGTTCCTCCTAAAGGTGGTTGATTTTATAAAGTGCTAAATCCTCAGATATGGGCAGGTGGCCACCCAGCTAACGTCTGCCAAAATTATAATCTCTTTAGCTGCAAACCGAAGCCAGAGAAGCCCATTTTCTCTGGTCAGGCTTCTTTTGCTTTTCACTTCAGTACAGCTTTTAACCTTTTAAGACAAAATTCAGGACACACCTGTTTAATTCTTTTGTTGACAAAAAGGTCAAAGCTAGCTTAACCTGCTGCCTAACCTGAGCTTGTAAGCCTCTTTGGCTTCCTCATGTTGCTTTAATCTGGGTTAACATGTGGTCACTGCATGACCCCCCCAGGACTACCGAAGCTGATTAGCTAGTTCAGTTCGACCGTAAACAAACCACAACTCAGGACCAAGTCAGACTTGGGCAATCTATACTTGGTGTCCGTTTGATTTGTCCCCGAAAAGAAACACTCAACACATGGTTCCATCTAAAAGAAAAAAATGCGGAGGAAAGCTGCAAGGGAGGAGGAAGAGATCTATTTTAAGAGTTGGCTGCGTTCTCTCTACCAGCAGGTTGCTTTCCAATTTTTACTTTACAGTTATTGGTTTGCATACTGTGAACTGTCTTCATCATTCACAAAAACATACGTACCATATGTTCCAGTAAACACACACACACACACACACACACGTTACTTAAGGAAAATAAGGAGTCTGAGAACATGAGGATTGAGCCACTGGCAATGAAATTTTTCAAAAGATAGTGGAAGCACTTCAAAGACCTCAAGCTGTTTAAAAGATTACCTACCTACCCTGTTTCCCTGAAAGTAAGACATCCTCCGAAAATAAGACCTAGTAGAGGTGTTCCTGAATTGCTAGATATAAGGCCTCCCCCGAAAGTAAGACCTAGCAAATTTTTGTTTGAAAGCAGGGCCGCTGAGAGCCGGACAAGGCCACCCCCCCACCCGAGGTCGCCGGGCCCCCCCCCCCTCCACCCACCCTCCATCACTCCCAGAGCTAACCTTAAACGCCTCCTTTCACCTTCGCAGCAAGCAGCAGCAGTGCAGATCTCTCCTTCCTTCCGTGACCCGCCCTCACGGACGTTACGTCAGGCGAGGGCAGGACATGGAAGGAAGGAGTGGCCTGCCCTGCTGCTGCTTGCTGCAAAGGTGAAAGGTGTTGTTTAAGGTTAGTTCCAGGAGTGACGGAGAGCGGGCGGGCCAACCCTGATCCAACCCCGATGTTTCCCCGAAAAATAAGACAGCCCCTGAAAATAAGACCTAGCGCATTTTTGGGGGCAAAAATTAATATAAGACAGTGTCTTATTTTCGGGGAAACACAGTACTCCCACAACCAAGAGAAGGAGATGGTGGAAAGAAGCAGCACCACGAGATAAAGGTAGTGGAGGAGTGGCCTAGTGGTTAGAGTGGTGGACTTTGGTCCTGGGGAACTGGGTTCGATTCCCACTGAAGGCACAGGCAGCTCCTTGTGACTCTGGGCAAGTCACTTAACCCTCCATTGCCCCATGTAAGCCGCATTGAGCCTGCCATGAGTGGGAAAGCGCGGGGTACAAATAATAAAAAAAATTAAATTAAAAAAATTATTGGACAAATAAGATTCTTGATTACAATATGTATGCAGAGAGACGGACATTCTCCCCATTGTGACGTGGCTTACTACTACTACTACTATTTAGCATTTCTATACCGCTACAAAGCGTACGCAGCACTTCACAAACACAGAAGAAAGACAGTCCCTGCTCAAAGAGCTTACAATCTAATAGACAAAAATAAAGCAAGCAAGCAAATCAATTAATGTGGGGGAGTGGTTACAAGTCAAAAGCAATGTTAAAGAGGCGGGCTTTCAATCTAGATTTAAAGATGGTCAAGGACGGGGCAGTAATATTCCAGTAAGATGTGTAAATAAAAGACTTAAAGCAAGACGGTCAATATATTGTATATGGATTTTCAGAAGGCACTTGGTAACATGAAAGACTCCTCGGGAAAATTTATGATGAAGCCACAACTTAAGTACTGCAAGCAGTTCTGGGTAGCTGCACCTCAAAACAGCAGAATGCTGAGAAAAATGATTATAGGGCTGATCAGCCCTAACATCAGACAGGATACAGGACACAAACAGCAGAGCTTGGAGGGAGTGATATCACTATACCTGATGGCCACTCGAACTCACATCTTCACACCGATGGAGAGCTTGTATGGACTTTAAGATCTTTGAAGCAGCTGGACTGGTCTACCTGACTACTACTACTACTACTACTACTACTACTACTACTACTATTTAGCATTTCTATAGCGCTACAAGGCATACGCAGCGCTGCACATAGAAGAAAGACAGTCCCTGCTCAAAGAGCTTACAATCTAATAGACAAAAAATAAATAAAGTAAGCAAATCAAATCAATTAATGTGTACAGGAAGGAGGAGAGGAGGGTAGGTGGAGGCGAGTGGTTACAAGTGGTTACGAGTCAAAAGCAATGTTAAAGAGGTGGGCTTTTAGTCTAGATTTAAAGGTGGCCAAGGATGGGGCAAGACATAGGGGCTCAGGAAGTTTATTCCAGGCATAGGATGCAGCGAGACAGAAGGCGCGAAGTCTGGAGTTGGCAGTAGTGGAGAAGGGAACAGATAAGAAGGATTTATTTTCTTTTTCCCAAGAATGTTAGAATGTTAAGATCTCAAACTTCACTTATTTATTTTCCTTCACCGAAAGGATTTTTAAGAGTTCCTATGGATTTCAGGCTGTTCAATGCTGCAACTCCCTACCTAGGGATCTCAGACATTTCAATTCCTATTTTTCCTTCTGATGCACTCTTAAAACATTTTTATTTTCAAATATATTAATTTTACACTGATTAATCAATTTATTTGGACTTTTCAGTTCATTTCCTGGCTCTTGTAATTATATTGCTACTTTTATAATCCACTTTGTACCTCAGCAGAATATAAATCCCAGGTTAAAGAATGAAGTAGTGAGTTAGGCTATAGCACCGCCTTTCCAGAGAACTAAACATGAACCTCTGCACCCGCATCTGTCCAATTAAGCACAGCTGAGAATGTTTGCACAATTATCAGCAACATTTACTTACTGTGTGGAAAGCAAACCGGCTCAGTGTGTCACAAGAATGATGGAAGAGCGAGTGAGCTTCAAACCACAGCAATACACAGAAGGAAATTTTCAAAGCATTTGCCTGGGCTAAGGTTACCATATGTCCGGATTTACCTGGACATGTCCTCTTTTTGAGGACATGTCCGGGCGTCCGGACGGATTTGGCCAGCCTGCCCGTTTGTCCGGATTTCTGGACAAACGGGCTGGCTGGCGGGGGCGGCGGCGGGCGCGGGCGCGGGACTCCCTTCCCCTCCCCTTATGCTACTATCCCTGGTGGTCTGGTACCTCTTCGCTCTTCGGGGCAGGAAAGAAAGAGCCCCCTCTTTCCTGCCCGGAGCGCTGCTGCTAGCTGCCCTGCTGCATCCTGTGTGAGTCCGGCTGTCGGCATTTCAAAATGGCCGCCGAGAGCTGAAGTCTCGCGAGGCTGCTTCAACTCTCGGCGGCCATTTTGAAACGCCGAGAGCCGGACTCACACAGGATGCAGCAGGGCAGCTAGCAGCAGCGCTCCGGGCAGGAAAGAGGGGGCTCTTTCTTTCCTGCCCCGAGGAAAGAGGTACCTCTAGACCACCAAGCATAGTAGCGTAAGGGGAGGGGAGGTGACACGGGGGAGGGAAGGTGATGGGGAGAAGAGGGGGCGACCGGGGGCGGGGCGATAGCGTGAAAGGAGGGGCGATGGCGTGGAAGGGGCGGGGTGAGGGCAAGTATCCTCTTTTTATGAGGACAAAAAAATGGTAACCCTAGCCTGGGCAAGCATCCATTCAACCCAAGCAAATGGGCCTATTTGAACACGGTCTTCCGATATTCACCTAAAAATAGATAACATTTGGGGCTTCCATACCACACAAACAGGCAGGTTAAGAGAGTCACTATTTGGGGCTTGTTTCGGCCAGGGGAGAGGACAACTGCACACATACGTTCAATTTTCAAATGGACACTGGTATTTTGCTTCACACTGGCTGCCCACACAACCAGCACAGATGCAAAGTGCGGGGGTGCAGTGTACCATGTGTACACTGCAGCCATTAATTTTCATGGGAAGAAATGTGCATAGTTTCAGTTTGAAAACTGGAGGAAACTTCTGGCACGTACTGCAAAGTGCAAAGAATGCGGGCTGTTAAACTGCTACCCCCTAAAAAAAAAAAAAAAAGTTTATTGAATTATCTGTTTTAGTGTTACAACATTCCTTTGCCAAGTGAGGCCTCTCTTTCATGATTGGCTCTGCACAGCAAAGGAAGCTGAAGTGCTATGAAGCATAAGGCTGCCAACTGGATCCAAATTCGCAGGACAGGGTTGATCCAGTCCTGGCTTTACCCCCAGTCCATGATGGAAATAAGTCTTGCTTTTCTTAGAAAAAGCAAATGGGGAAATCAGAACTACCGGTCCCTGAATGAAACGGGTTAAACCCTGGACTGGATCCAGTTGGCAGCCTTAAAAGCGCCACTCCTGCGAGTGCCATCACTGTGGCTGGAGATGACAACGGTTGCTGGCCAAACACAGCTTCTGGGGAGCCTTCATCACTGCTGATGTCAGAGAGGAAGAAGAGAAAGCAGATGATCTATTGTGGACCTCGACTATACTTTTGCATAGGAAGAAAGTAGGCGACTGATCAGGTCTTTATCTGCCGTCATTTACTATGTTACTACTACCCTGTTTCCCTGAAAGTAAGACATCCCCCGAAAATAAGACCTAGCAGAGGTTTTCCTGAATTGGTAGATATAAGGCCTCCCCCGAAAGTAAGACCTAGCAAATTTTTGTTTGAAAGCAGGGCCACCGAGAGCCGGACAAGGCCGCCCCCGGGCCGCCCCCCCCCCAACTCCACCCACCCTCCGTCGCTCCCGGAACTAACCTTAAACTCCTCCTTTCACCTTCGTAGCATCAGGGCAGACCTCTCCTTCCTTCCGTGCCCTGCCCTCGCGGACGTTACGTCAGGTGAGGGCGGGGCACGGAAGGAAGGAGTGGCCTGCCCTGCTGCTGCTTGCTGCAAAGGTGAAAGGAGGCGTTTAAGGTTAGTTCCGGGAGCGACAGAGGGCGGGCGGGCCAACCCTGATCCAACCCCGATGTTTCCCCGAAAAATAAGACAGGCCCTGAAAATAAGACCTAGCGCATTTTGGGGGGCAAAAATTAATATAAGACAGTGTCTTATTTTCGGGGAAACACGGTATGTTAGATTATTCTGAGAAAGCCACCCCAGGGAGGTGAAAGAGGAAGGACCCCTGCCCCATCCCACCCAGATGTCTCAGATTTACATAATGTCAACAGAAAGCTGATAGAATAGATGTCAGCTAAGAAAGGCTATGTAAGGTCAGGAGTGGAGCATAAGGAGAGCAATGGCTGCCTTTCCCTTGATTTGAACATAAACAAGATTCTGTGGATCCTGAGCTCTTTCCTTCCCCTGCGGCTAGAACAAGAGACTCACCAGCAGGGCTTTTTTTTTGAGGGGGTACTTTTCCATTGTCTGCTAAAATTGACCCATGATCCCCAAGTTTAAATGAAAGAGCTCAGGCTCTATACACCAATTCTGCCTTGTCATACATTTACTGACTGGTTGCAGGCAACCTGGCTATTGTGGGGTGGGTTCCTCAGTGATCTCCCCACCCCCTGAAGGGTGGCCAGGCATTTGAGTACCGGCACCTTTTTTTGCTAGAAAAAAAAAATGCACTGCTCACCAGTTACAGTACCGATAACTATCCCACCCAGATTATTTATTAACTCTGGCTTAAGAACTTTGGACTGGTGAAGTGTCAAGTGCTCAGTGAATCACCTGTTGGAAGTTTAAAAGGATTCAAGGACATTAAAACCTATTGGCAAAACAAGTCTTTGAAACAAGGACAGAGTTCTGGCAACCTCTCACTTTTTTTTTTCTATGACTGTTCCTTGAAGGTAAACAAAAAACCACGGACCCCTTGCAGAAGAGACAGACCATTATTTCATACAATCTATCCAAGCAGGACTTGTCAAAATAAACAGATTTAAACAGCATTTTTCTTTTCTCTGTTAGCAGATAGAGTGATTATTAAATGAATGTTTCTTACTACAAATATTTCTTTATGCACGTTTTGGTTAGCTGAATATAACAGCCTCTGTGACCATAGGTTTTTGTTTTTTGTTACATTTGTACCCGGCGCTTTCCCACTCATGGCAGGCTCAATGCGGCTTACATGGGGCAATGGAAGGTTAAGTGACTTGCCCAGAGTCACAAAGAGCTGCCTGGGCCTGAAGTGGGAATCGAACTCAGTTCCTCAGGACCAAAGTCCACCACCCTAACCACTAGGCCACTCCTCCACTGTTGCTACTATTTGAGATTCTACATGGAATGTTACTATTCCGCTAGCAACATTCCATGTAGAAGTCAGCCCTTGCAGATCACCAATGTGGCCGCGCAGGCTTCTGCTTCTGTGAGTCTGATGTCCTGCACGTATGTGCAGGACGTCAGACTCACAGAAACAGAAGCCTGCGCAGCCTGGAATGTTGCTAGTGGAATAGCAACATTCCATGTAGAATCTCCAATAGTAGCAACATTCCATGTAGAATCTCCAATAGTATCTATTTTATTTTTGTTACATTTGTACCCTGCGCTTTCCCACTCATGGCAGGCTCAATGCGGCTTACATGGGGCAATGGAGGGTTAAGTGACTTGCTCAGAGTCACAAGGAGCTGCCTGTGCCTGAAGTCACAATTAAAATGTATTTGATATTCCACAAATTGTCAAAGAAATCTAAGTGGCTTAAAAAAGTAAATTTAGAGTAAAGATAATGAAACACCAAGGCATAGGGAGAGGTGCACAAGGTCAGGTCACAAGAGGGAGCAAAGCTAAAAGGAACACTGCTTATCTTTTTTTTTTTTTTTTTTTTTTTTGCTGTGACTCCTTGATCATAGCCAAATAAAATAATGTAACCCCCTAGAGATGCTGAATAATGATGCACCTATGGAGATCACATCCAGGTCGTAACCCCAAATGAGAGTTTTGTCACCCCAGGCCCGGCTGCAACCCACACACAAAAGTGAGCAACCTAAAGGAGCGAGATCCTCACTAACCGCGGAGAAAAAGCCAGACTAAAATAGTAGCCAGCTGATAGTCAACCAACAGCGGACAGCATTCTTTTTTTTTTTTTTTTTTAAATGTTGACTGTCACCAGCTAAGTCAGCCCCAGGCCACATCCAGACACTTGCACTGAATTTTCACAACTAATTCAAAAGGCCAGGGCCGCTGGAGTTTATGCGATTCCCAGTCAATATTCAGCTAGGACCCACATAAAACATTCTTTCTGGATCCCGATCCCCCCTCCCACCCACCCGGAATGGCAAAAAATCTCCCCAAACTGGCCTCCCCCCCCCCCTACACACAATCTCCCCCAAAATACAGAAGGTAGGCCTAGGCCCCCAACCCTGTCAGACTCCACACCCCCTCCAGCCTACTTTGCAGAATCCCTGGCGGTCCAGTGGTAAATTGGCAGAAGTGATGCTCGCTCACTCCTGCCCATGTTTGAAGCAACAACAAAATGGCTGCCACAACCACTAGTGGAAGGCCTCTCGGTACTTCACTGAAACTGGATCTGCGGGTAATATCCTCCAGTCTAGAGAGATTACCGTATTTTTTGGACTATAAGACGCACTTTTTTCCCACCAAATTTGGGAGGAAAATGGGGGGTGCGTCTTATAGTCCGAAGGTAGAGATTTCCCTCCCTCCAAGTTCGGGATCGCCCTCCTCCCCCCGGCCCTGTCACCACTTCTCCCTACTCACGCGATCTTCCCTGGTGGTCTAGTGACGTCGGGGCAGGAAAGAGCCCCCTCTTTCCTGCCCAGCGCGCTGCTCTCCATCCTCCTGTATGCGTTGCTGCCTGATGGTCTCGTCGAGATTCAAAATGGCCACCGAGAATTGAAGTCTCGGCGGCCATTTTGAATCTCACCAAGACCGTCAGGCTGCATACAGGAGGATGGAGAGCAGCTCTTTCCTGCCCCAACGTCACTAGACCACCAGGGAAGATCGCGTGAGTAGGGAGAAGTGGTGACAGGGCCGGGGGGAGGGCGATCCCGAACTCGGAAGGAGGGAGGGATTCAGACAAGACGCACCGGAGCACCTAGGTTTTAGAGTTGGGAAAAAGGAAAGCATTTTTTTCCCTATTTCCCTCCTCTAAAACCTAGGTGCGTCTTATGGTCCGGTGCGTCTTATGGTCCGAAAAATACGGTATGTTGTCAGGAATGGAGCATTCTCTGCAGCAAGTATGGAAACCATATGTAATAAACCTAATGGGCGACAGTATCTTGAATGGAATCCAGCATGTTACTGGAAGCCAGTGTTCGGCCTGAGAGGAGGACGTGATCAAACATCCCTTTACCAAAAAAAAAAAAAAAAAAAATCCGTTTCATAGAAGTATTTTAAATCATCTGGAGTATCCATAACTGGGAACCAGTCAATCCTGATAGAAAAAGAGTTAGGTTTGAGCTTCATGAACCTTGATGTGCAAGTACCTGAGGGTACTGTAACTTCTATATTCCTTCCATTTACTCTAGTCCAGTCATTGCGTGGGCAGTTTCTGAAAACTTTCTCAACAATGTGTCATTGTGGGCCCTCCTGCCTGGAGCTCACAGGTTTCTAAAGGACATGTTATGCTGAGACTTCTATATCCTGGGAGCTGTGAATTCTTCTAACTGGAAAGCTATGGGGACAGAGACCTATTCCAAGAACCATCCCAGGTCTTCAGCAAGTGCGCCACAGGCCTAACCCTACAATTAGAATAAAACCAAGGTCTTCTAAACCCATTAGCCTCCATTCTATTATGGGTCAACCTGGTTATTTAGTACCGCCCAAGCTGAAGTCTGATTGGCAAGTCAGTGTGGGCTCGTGATTATTGTTTTAACTACCTTCCAAAAGTCATATCTTCATGTCCCCTGACCTCCCACCCCAACCACAGTTGCTCATGTTTATGTCTGTGCTGCAGCTCATGTGCATTCAGGGATGGATCCTCTGCCGATGTATCAGACATCCCTTCATACATGCGGTCTGCACCCATCCTATGCCTTCCTCTGCCAGAATAATGAACACAAACAACGCAATGCAGGCCTAAAATCATATGTCTAAGTACAGACTTATCTCCTAATGCATCTTCATCTCAAAATGAACTGTACGAGTTGCACATCTTCAGCTCTCGGGTTTCCCAGTAAGCTGTGATTCATTGAAAGTGAAACTAACATGCTGGAGGAGTTCCCTGGAACTCAGATGAACTTTTCAATGCTTCTGCAATTAACAGCGAGTATAATGGGTTTATCATTTTCAAAATACTGAACAATTCTAATAACCTATTTTAACCTGTTGCTCATACTCAGGTCATTCTGACATGTCCACGAGGAAGTCCAGTCTGTTTTCTGCACATTGCCATAGAACAGCACAGAATACAGGCCAGATTTTAGGTGTTTGGGCTTCCAGTTGAGATCAAAATGTATTTATTTACTAATAAAAAAAAGCCCCGTTTCTGATGCAAATGAAACGGGGGCTAGCAAGGTTTTCTTCTGTGTGCATGTGGGAGTATGTGTGTCCCTGCCCTCTGCCCTCTCTCCCTTCCCCTGTGCTGTCTGTCCCCTCCCCCCTTGGAGTCGAGTCCTTCAGTGTTAAGTTTCCTGCTGTGCTGTGTTTGTGTTACAGAGATAGTGAGGGCTTCTGCCCTCTCCCCTCCCCCCTCTGAGTCCTTCACTGTTAGAGAGAGCGATTTGATTTCGTGCTTTGCTGTGTTTTCCTTCACTGTTTGTGTTACAGAGAGAGCGAGGGCGGGGCAGACACTCATGGGGAAACCGGATATCTCTCCCCCTTCACACTTCCGGCTGGAGGCTTCATTTAGAACGTTGGTGGTGCCTTTTATATATAGAGATTTGTTACACTTGTACCCCGCACTTTCCCACTCATATCAGGTTCAATGCGGCTTACAAAGTATAGTCACAGAAAACAGGCTAAGTTTAGCAGAGTGATAGGGAAGTGTAGATAGGTAACATAATAAGGGAGAGGGATTAGAGGAGGTAGGAAGAGGTGCAAGTTTTGGGCTAGATTGAGATAATCAAGGGATAGGGGACAGGGTGAACATAGGGAAAAAATTGGAGGAGGCGTGGTCCGAGTCAATTGCCGTTGTCGCAGGATCAGGTGACAAACAGGTGGATTCGTAGGGTTAGGTAATGGCGTTTGGATAAGCTTTCTTGAATAGATAGGTTTTCAGCGATTTTCTGAAGGCTAGGTGGTTTTTAATAGAGCGAATGGGTCTGGGTAGGGCATTATCTCCACACTGGGCTACAGTTCTATGAGCCTTTGGCTTACAGCCACCCAGAAAGTTTTCCTTCTATTTTTATAGTTCTTCCCCATGATATTCAAAGCTATTGGACCAGCCAGACAGCCGCTGACCAGTTATTTATTTAGATTTATTCACCACCTTTATGAAGAGATTCGCCCAAGCCAGTGTACAGTAGGTACAGTTTAACATCAAAATTACAACAGTAAAATGTACAAGTATAAGCATAAATCCAATAAATACAGCAAATTGAAACCCCAATAATAGAACTACTGTGAAACAGGATCAAAAATATACACATTTTAACAGCACTGAAATTCAAATAACAGAGATATAATACGATGTAAGCGTAACAGTGATGGAATCCTATATAATAAAACGCACCTCCAACATTCTGAAGCTGACTGCATGGCTGAGGCATTCCTGCTCTCTGTATCCATCTCCTGAATTGACATCACGTACTTCCGGGTTTGTCACAAGCAGAAGTGACCAACCACACGAGGTTTCTAGGCTTCAGAATGTTGGATGTGCATTCTATTAAATAGGATTGGTCAGTTCCTTGAAGCACAGCCAGAGCTCAGCGTCCTGTACAGTAACGCTCAGACACCAGAGAGGGGGGGGGGGGGGGGGGGTGACACCAGAGAGAGGGAGGGAGGGGGGGCATCTCTGTCACACACACACACTCTCTCTCACAGTCAGTGTCTTTCTCTCTCTCACACACTGTCTCTCTCACACACTCTTATGTCTCACACTGTATCACATTCACTCTCTATGTGTCACACAGTCACTCACACACTCTCTTGGTCTCATACACTCAGTCTCACAGAGAGTCTGTCTCACACACTCTCTCGCACACACTGTATCTGTGTGAAACACACTCTCTCTCTCTCACACTGTCTCTCACATACGTACTTGCACACACTCTCATTCTCACACACACACACTCTCTCTCTCTCACAGACACACTCGCACCCAGACTCACTCTCTCTCTCACACACAGTCACTCTCACATACACTCTCTCAAACATACACACTCCGAGGAAAACCTTGCTAGCGCCCGTTTCATTTGTGTCAGAAACGGGCCTTTTTTACTAGTATCTAATAAGCACACAATTAGAACATTCAAATAACGTAGCTACGATACTAATGCTTTTCTACAATACAGCTGAGGCCCCAAATGCAGATATATAGATGGGGCCAAAATGCGTGGTACGGAGTCAGTTGGGATAATTTGATGGTTAGCTAAATTAAAGGCAAGTTTTTTATACAGTTAATCAAGACATAAGGAACTGGTCTAAGTTACAGTGTGTGAAGCAAGCTTGTTCAGGTGCAAAATGAGTGTATTGTCAGTCACCCTATGGATTAAAGGCTTGGGAGAAGAGCCAGGCAAATTTTACCTGCTTCCTGAAGTAGAGGTAGTCTCAAGTTATACGTAGCCCCTCTGGGAGTAAATTCCAGAGCGTGGGGCCTACTCCTGAGAAGGCTTGATGAGGGGGACGGATGATAGTGATGATCCTTGAGAGGATCTTAGAGGCTGGGGAACCAGGATAACAAAGCCTAAATCCAGTTACTGGTGTTGCTGTTGAGGAATGGGAAAAACTGGCTCCCCTGTTCTGCCCCACTCACTGAACTCCAGAAGGTGGCAATGCAGCACTTTGCACTTAGCTGGGCCTAGTCTATTTTTACATCAGGGAAATTGTATAACCTGGACGCCCACTTTTATGCGTTCATAGGATACCCACACACACATGCTAGCAGGGTGCCTAAGCGCTATTCCACAAATACCCACAACTTACGTTGCAATGTACACAGGGGGAAGAGAATGTGGGCGGGACAAAGGCAAGGCTCCCACTTAAACAGGTAATTTACAGCAGTATTTCCCAAGTCCAGTTCTGGAGTACCCCTTGCCAGCCAGGTTTTCAGTGAGCCGCACCCCCCCTACGATCATTGTCATCGCTGTTGTCACCCCCCCTCCCAGGATCACTGCCCCCCCCACCTGCCGCAACTGTAAATACCTTGGCTGGCGGGGATCTCAAGGCCCCACCAGCAGAAGAGACTTCCTCCAGCGCTGCTCTTCTTCACTCTGCCAGGTGGCCTGCCCCTGCGGCTGCTTTTTCTCTCACGCCACGCATGCGTGGCCTGAGGGGAAAAGCAGCTGGGAGAGGACCCCCACCAGCCTGCTGTGTCTGCTTCTCTGGGTCCTACCCAGCCTACAAGGGGGGCCTGGCACTGGAATTCTCTCTCCTGATCCTGTCAGGACACGATCACCCAGGTCCCGTCAGGAGCAAGAGAGAGAAAGACCCCGGTGATGGGCCCCCCCTTGGAGGCCCGGGGAATTCTGCCCCCCTCCACCCCCACCCTCGGCAACCCTGGGTCTGGTCTACAAGTCACAAAACAAACCAGTGAGGTAAGTCCAAGGGGGATAAAAAAGATGCTTTATTGAGAAAAAGCAAAATCGACCCAATAAGGCCGTGTTTCGGCCAGACGGCCTGCCTCAGGGGTCTTGATTAATCTCTGATGTTGTAAAGTAAGGCTTGCTACACGGATGCATTATTCACATTGGCCAACTACACGGCCATTTTTTACAGCTTATCCGCAAGACAGAAGATTACTGAAGAACTTTACTACTAGATCCTCACAATCAAGCCTTCGGGGCGAAACACGGCCATGTCGGGTTGTTTTTACGTTTTCTCAATACAGCTTCTTTTTTATCCTCCTTGGACTTACCTCACTGGTTTGTTTTGTTTCTCACAGCTTCGTGAGGTCCTTTTCCTCTTCGTTGGCTTGTCTGGTCTACAAGTCCCCAGTATTCTCACTCATTAGAGCAGGCACAACACCTCCCTCATACTGTAATCAAACCAATGTTTAACTCTCCGTCTGATCTGTCATCCTAAGGGCCAAAGGGATGGCCAAATCAGAAAGGATCAATTTACAGAGGCAATAATCACCATCGCCAGCTCATTACAAGCTCGCTTTCTCCAAATTATATGAGAGAGATTATTCATTCAACGTGCCGCATGAGACTCATAGCCATCCATCTGCTACAGCTAAACTAACAATTTTCTTCTCAGCCAAGGTGAATTATTGTCTTTTGGAGGCAAACAAGGTTATAACAATCATGAAGCCTGACAAGGGGGAAAAATGAAGACCTACCATTCTGTGAAAAAGCACTTTTCATAAACCTTGACAAACAGAAGAATAATCTGATACTGGCCCAGAGGCTTTACAAAATGCAAATTAGTTGCAGCAAACAGGCTGCCAAAAACAAATATTCCAATGACAAGAGGGGCTGAGAGATAAAGAAATGAGCACATTTCTTATATAATGTGCAACCTACAGAAGAAAACACACATCAAACAGAGCCCCAGATAGTATGATCACAGGTCCTCGATGGGACCCTCGTTTCGCCTCCACTTATAAAGAAGTGTGTGCTCTGGGGAATGCAATGTCATTATTTACACAATTAAAGCTCCACTAATAGAGAAGTTTTTTCCTGCTCTCTTAGAGGGGCGTAATCGAACGTCGATCTATTTTGGCGGCGGCGCAACAGCTGGCCGGAACCGTATTATCGAAAAAGATGGCCGGACATCTTTTTTTTTTTTGATAATACGGTTTAGCCCAGCCAAATGCCAGAGTTCGCCGGGTTTGAGATGGCCGGTTTTGTTTTTCAGCGATAATGGAAAAAAATGCCGGCGATCTCAAACCCGGCGAAATTCAAGGCATTTGGTCATGGGAGGAGCCAGCATTTGTAGTGCACTGGTCCCCCTGACATGTCAGGACACCAACCGGACACCCTAGGGGGCACTTCTACAAATTAAAAAAAAATACACAAATAGCTCCCAGGTACATAGCTCTCTTACCTTGTATGCTGAGCCCCCCAAATCCCCCCCAAACCCACTCCCCACAACTCTACACCATTACCATAGCCCTTATGGGTGAAGGGGGGCACCTACATGTGGGTACAGTGGGTTTTGGGGGGGGGGTTGGAGGGCTCAACACTTAGCACCACAAGTGTAACAGGTAGGGGGGGTGGGCCTGGGTCTGCCTGCCTGAAATGCACTGCACCCATTAAAAACTGCTCCAGGGACTTGCATACTGCTGTCAGGGAGCTGGGTATGACATTTGAGGCTGGCATACAGGCTGGTAAAAAAAGGTTTTTATTTTTATTTTTTTTAGTGTGGGAAGGGGTTGGTGACCACTGGGGGAGTATGGGGAGGTCATCCCCCATTCCCTCCGGTGGTCATCTGGTGAGCTGGGGCACCTTTTTGAGGCTTGGTCGTGAAAATAAAAGGGCCAAGTAAACCCGGCGAAATACTGATTAACGCCATTTTTTTCCCCATTATCCGCGAAAGCCAGCCATCTGGTAGCCACGCCCATGCCAGCCCATGTCCCGCCTTCGCTATGCCGCAGACACGCCCCCCGTTACCCACTATTCAGAACTTTCTGCTCAACCCCTAGGGTTTGGTGATATCTTTATTTGGGGGGGGGGGGAGAAATCAAGCCTTTGAAAAAAATCACACCCCTCTGTTAGTCTTTGTCTGACTTAACAGAATTAAGGGATACATTTGGGACAGGTGGGAGCACACTAGTTCCCCATGCCTGCTATGGTTCTTCCTGGAAAAACGGGTCTTTCAGGCTGTCTGGCTTCCAAGATTGTCCGCACAAGTCCCATGGGAAAGAAAAAAAACAAACAAACCATAAAACGCAACAGGTTGGGGTAGTTCAAAAATAAAATCTTTATGGGGCAAGTTGATGCAAGTGGAAACATCAGTACGAGCAGTGCTCTTGATCCCGGTAGAGTCCAGAGCAAATACAAACTTGATATGCCAGGGAGTCCCAAACTGTGGGTTGTAACCCCAAACAGAGTAGCAAAGCCCCTCCATAGAGATGTGATCAGCCAATCTCAATGGGAGAGGAACGGTATACTTTCTGTGGCCATACAAATGGCCTCTCGGCCACAGAAAGTTTGATAAGTGCTAGAATATGCAGTCCAGCTATCCAAATCTGAACACTCGGTGCAGAAACATTAAAAAAAAACACTCTGAACGCAGCACTAGGGGCATCTTCCTTCACTGATGTCTCTCCTGGGGGATTGAGACTCACTGCTGTCTCTCCTGAGGGATTGGGACTCTTCCCTGCAATTCTGCTCAGAAGTCTTCCACAGGGTAGTACTTCCTAGGGTGCTCATCAAACTCCTCTGAAAAGATACTAAGGAATTTTTTAATGACATCCCAGATCCTGAAGGACTGCGTCCAGCCACATTCTCAGACAGAAGACCAACTCAAAAGATTCCTGGGCTTTGCTTGCATCTCACGTCTGGAAGCCCCTCCTGAGAAAGGATATATGAACCCCCCAATGTCTTTTACATCAGTCAAAGAGATTCCAGTGCCTCTACCAGTGAATACCCATGAGGGAGCCCTATCACCTTCTTGAAACCGAGGTACAGCATTGCAAAACAGCACTCTGCCTGAACTGGAGACGGGGTAGGTGTTAAGCTCTGCTAGGACACAGGGCAAAAACTGCATCCTTGGGTTTCCCTGTGGCAAAGGCAACTGTTTTTTTTTTTGGGGGGGGTGCTCCCTTCTCACCCCTACCATTCTTCCAATGCCAACACTGACTGGAGACTGCCAACCTCTGCCCTTAGAGTTATACTTTCCCTGGAGTGGAGTGTGTTGAGGGAAGGCATTTCTTAAACTCAGGAGCAAAGTTCCATGTTTCCTTTGGAAGCTCAAATATACATTCTGTGAAATGGGTTTCATGCGCTCGAGGGCTCTGATCATGGGGCGTTAGCAAATGCCGGTGCTAGTATGGCGCTAACCACCTCTAGCGCCGACGTTTGCTTCTGATCATCCCCTTTGTAAGAGAGTCTTTTACAAAGTGCCAGTAGCCCCCCAAATTTGCTCTGGACCCCTGTTGGCTGGCAGGGGTCCCCAACCCCCACCAGCTGAAGACTTCATACAGCGCAGGTCTGCGGTGGTGCCGCTACATTGCCTGCCCTGCTCTCTCTTCCCCTCACATCAGTCCAGACGTGAGAGGAAGAGAGGGCAGGGCAGGCGATGCGGTCGCGCCGGAGACCAGCACTGGACGAAGTCTTCAGCTGGTGGGGGTTGGGGACCCCTGCCAGCCACAATGTACAGCGGCAGGGGGGGGGGGCAGCGAGGCGGTGGAAAGGGGGGCAGCGGTGGAACAGTGACCAAAATGTGCCCCCCCCCCCCACCTCTGGTGAGTGCTAAATGCTAGAGACGTCCATAAAAATATATGGGCGTCTCCAATGTTTAGTGCGTGCTTATTTTTTAGTGCGCGATAAAAACGCTAGTGCGCCTTTGTAAAAGGATCCCTAATTAAAGAGGGCAAGTTTGGGTTTACTGAAGCTGTCGAGACTCCTTTGTATTATCATTAGCTGATCTCACAGCAGCGAATCTGGTGACGTTAAATCATAAATCACTCTGGCTGCAAACGGGATTATAAATCCCCCAGATGCTGATCTAGTGTTACATACCTGTCAGAAGAAAACAGCTCAGAAATTAAATTGTTCTGCACATTTTGGACTGTGCTCTGGTTATTCCAGTCTTAAGTGTCCTGTGCACTGCTGAGCTCAATCAGAAAGCGAGTGACTGAAGAGGTGGAGGGAGGTACAGAGGAAGGCCAGCTTTCTGACTGGACCTAAGGAGGGGTGTGGGCTAAAAGGATCAGAAAGCCAGGAGGGAGGAGGAAGAGGTTTGACTGAATTTTTCTTTAGAAAACAGCTTAAGGGTGTTTTTTTTTCTCTATTTGCTTCCCCCCCCCACCTCAAAATATGCAGTAGTGTTCCATCTCAACATATGGCAGCTAAATATAGCTAAGGACACTCACCCACAAGACATACAAAATTACCTAAGAGAAAGAAAACATGAAATAAAATAATAAAATCCTGTACTCTTTAATTTTTTAAATACATCTAGTCACAGCATACGTTATGGCAACTGAAATTGTCAAAAATACATAAGGAAATATTAACAAAAAAGGAAATCAATATAAAGGAGTCCTTTTAATAAGGTGTGCCAATGAATTTAGCGCGTGCTAATTACATTAACCTTTAAAATTCTGTGTGGCTCAGAATTACGTTTGGCGCGCACTAAATAAAAACGTGGAGGAGCAGCCTAGTGGTTAGTGAAGGACTTTGATCCTGGGGAACTGGGCTCGATTCCCACTACAGCACCTTATGACCCTGGGCAAGTCACTTAACCCTCCATTGTCCCAGGTACAAATATGTGCCTGTATTATACTATGTAAACTGCTTTGGATGTAGTTGCAAAAACCACAGAAAGGCAGTATATCAAGTCCCATTAACAAGATTCCATGCACAATCAAATCCCATTAACAAGATTCCATGCACAATCTCAAAGAGTAGCAACATTCCAGGTAGAACCCCAAAGAATAGCAAGATTCCGGAATCCCAAAGAGATTCTACATGGAATGTTGCTACTGTTTGACATTCTAGACAGAAGGTTGCTAGTAGAGGAGTAGCCTAGTGGTTAGTGCAGCAGACTTTGATCCTGAGGAACTGAGTTCAAGTCCCACTGCAGCTCCTTGTGACTCTGGTCAAGTCACTTAACCCTCCATTGCCCCAGGTACAAATAAGTACCTGTATATACTAGGTAAACTGCTTTGAATGTAGTTGCAAAAACCACGGAAAGGCGGTATATCAAGTCCCATTCCCTTTCCCCTTCCTATGGGCGTCTTATCATTTAGCACACACTAATCATTAGTACATCTTTGAAAAAAGGACCTCAAATGTGTCCATTAGAAATAAAGAAAAAGTTGGAGCCCAGATTAGGAAAGAAATTTTTAGAAAAAGTACTCAACACCAAATGCTATTTCCCAGCAGAACACCTCTAGCCAGTCTAACAATGAAGATGGGAACGCTCATGTTTGGACATTAATATCTTCTTTCGAAACAAATTCCAAGCGTTGTTTGGGGTTTACCTTCAAAAGTTATAACAAGGAAAATGAAGTAAAAAAGCTAACACTCAAAACCTGAGCTCTTGGTCACAATGCCAGAAACTCCTGATGGTGTTTCTGCATCTCTTGATAAGTCAGGAAAAACCCTCACTTTAGATCCCATAAATAACTCATCCAATGCACGAAAAGAACAGACAAAGAACTACACCACAATCAAGGTAAACGCTGCCACTAAGGTAATTCTTTGAGTAACAACTTCCAAAGAAGATTCTAGAACTCCATCAAGTACATCCCAAGTGGAGTATTTGTTTAATTGTTGATTCCTATTCCAGAAGAGACCAACACAGACAAGACAGCTCTTACTACTGGATAAAGTAATTTGTCAAGACATTTTTAAGACCTCATGCGGACATTTATGTATCATAATGGGAGAAATCAAAGGTGACTTTGGAAAATTCAAAAACTTAAGCGCCAAGAATTCAATTCTCCTGTATCTTTCACTAATGCTCTTATTTAATTCTTGTATCTCCGTCATTTTTACATCATAGGACTGCATTTGGATGGCATGTTGCTTCAATGCTCATGTGCATTTACAGTTGTAGAAACAGAAGTTAAATCCTCACCAAACATTGGTGAAATTTTCAAGAAAAATTAAGTATCTGCAAGGCAACCCAAATAGTGTCCACAGTCGCTAAGGCCAGCTTCTGCAGCGTACTTGCTCCACCATCTGAAGCATTTACCTCACTTAATTGTGCCGGATTGTCCTTTGAGCTGCTTAGACTGTTCTTCCAGAAGCAAGTGCTCTCAAGGTGAAGAAGCCGCTACCAGAGGCCCCTCGATTAGCAAGAGGGGCAAGAAAGAAACATCTCCGCCTATATTGCCAACTCTAGCAGTGCTTGTGCTTCTGGGTTGGGGCGGTGCCCGTCTATATGCAAGGCTTACCAAGACCCTGCTTACACTACCACCAGAGATCGAGCCTTATTTTTTTTTTTTTTATTTATTAGATTATTCAAACTTTTACAAACCAAGGGCCTCTTTTACAAAGTTGCATTAGCGATTCCCTCCTAGTGAATGAGAGGAAGCCCATCCAATTACTATGGGCTTCCACTCATTTGTCGCACTGAATCATTAGCATGGCTTTGTAAAAGAGGCCCCAAGTAAATAAAAACTTGTACAGAAAATAGGAAAATGAAAATTGCCACTCACTCCAAATGGATTAAAGAAATTGTTTCAAAAAAATAAGCAATTGTCTCGCAGTCCCCAAACTGGGATCACACAGAAATTACAAAGAAATATTCAAAAAGAAAAACATAACTATCGTTACAGAAAAGAAAGGCCTACACATGAGGACAGTCTAAAAATGCCCAAATAAAAACAAAAATAACTCTAAATAGGAGGCACACTCGCCATCTGCAAAGGAAACTTATTATCCAGAAACTGTATTAACTGTACCAGGTCATAGAATATATATCTCGCATTCTGAAACTGTACCACTTAACTGGAAATGTTTTGAAAAATTAACCACCATTTTGTTGAACCAGCGAGCAGAGATCCAGAAAAGAAAGACTAATAGATCTTATTTATTGAAGGCAGAAATTCATTGGGCAATTTCAAAATCTCCAACGTATACTTCTTAAATATATTTCTCTTCCTAATAACATCTGTACTTTAAGAAAGTTAAAAAATCTGAGCTTATAAGCTCGCATAGAATTTTCCAGTTGTTCCATCTTAAACTGAATAACCTCAGAAAATTTAAGCCAATTTCATTTGCCCAACATCTTCCTCTAAACTTTTTATCCTCCCCAAACATTCTCTCTTTGATGTTTCAATCTTAGAAAC
Organism: Microcaecilia unicolor; assembly: GCF_901765095.1. Lineage (NCBI taxonomy): Eukaryota > Metazoa > Chordata > Amphibia > Gymnophiona > Siphonopidae > Microcaecilia > Microcaecilia unicolor. The sequence goes on along the minus strand of NC_044039.1, from coordinate 196,914,914 downwards.
CCTAGATATTACAGTCCCAACAACTTTTTCCACTGGGACTGGACTTTTGGTGAAATTTCTGCTAGAAGGATAGATCTAGGAGCCAGCAGAATAAAAACAGTACTAAAAGTAAAGAGGAACTCGGGGCCCTGATGGAAAAAGCAGGAAGAGAAGAGAGGTACGTAGAGCAGAACTGTCAGAGTACCATGAAAGTACTATGAGAGAGGAATAAGAAAATTAAAACAGAGCAGAGGTCCCAGATATTACCATCCACTCCAACACACTGTTCTCAACTGGACAGTGATCAGTGGATAAGTCAGGGAGGATGACGATAGGATAAAGGCCTTTGGCTATGGCCATGAGGAGATCATGGGAGACTCTGGTCAAAGCAGTTTCTGTGGAAAGTAGAAGCCCAGAACATCAAAAGGCCAAGGTTAGAGAAAATTTGTTTAATCGAAGTTGTGTTAGTTGGACGCGAGTACAAGAAAGGAAAATAGCAGATTCACAGTCTACAGCATGTACTGAGTGAGAAATTATTTCTCGAGTACAACACATGCAGAACTATCTGTTTTCGTGTGAAAAGAAAAGCCACCATGGTTTCTGGGTACATGGAGAACTCCAATGTGCTCACGTACAAAATGACAACTCTCCCCCTCTCTCACACAGTTAGACAAGAACTTGTGTGTTTGAGGCATTGTTATTATGTGGTTTTCAAACACATTCTTTCACGGGTGAGATGGCAAAGTGCGAGAGGAATGACGCAGCCTTCTGTGATGTTCAGAAGCACATCACCAGCAGCAATGTGGTTTCAGACACCAGATTATTTTTAGATGAAGATAATTATGATAATCAAGCCAGTCTACAGAAATATGCTGCTGATGGAGATCAGCACAGTGTTTCTGTATTTCCATTAGGAATATGTTTTTCGGAAGGGCTTTCTCTGTATTCTTTGCACGCTAGTTAAGATGACAGCACACGGGAAACTCTTTTGCAAACTAGGATTCCAGGCCAGCCCAATGAGCTACCATGCAGGCATCCCAATTTAACGTCTAACCTGTTCCCACTTGGTTTCACTGGCCAATACTCATAACCCTAGAGAAAGAGCCCTGGTGACTGCTAACAGTGATGTCTTGTAGCCAGCTCCAGGGCAAGCACAGTAAAACCTCGGTTTTCGTCGACAATCCATTGGAAAATAATCGGCAAAATCCGAAGCCAACGAAAACCGAGGCAACAAGAATCAACAGTGTGGGCAAAATGACAACATTCTTATCTTCAAGCCACAGTCGTTTATGCAGAGGCACTGAACCAAAAATCAACAGTGTGGGCAAAACGAGAAACGCCACAGGAGAACGCCCCAGAAGAACGCAAAATTAGCAGCGTGGGCAAGCCGACGAAATCCGAGACAACAGACGAAAACCAAGACCAATTTTTCGCAAATTCGACGAAAACCGAAAACGGCGAAATCCAAAGTCAACGAAAACCGAGGTTTCACTGTATACTGGTTTCCAAAGGAGTCACAATGCTGTCCAACAAGGACTGCCACAATGAGGCAAGGCCAGAAAAGGACCCAGAAAAAGTATCAATGAGCAGAGAACCCCAAGGGAAGGTCTATGGCGTCACAGTAATCAGCCACACTACCTTCCCATCACAAAGCAATCAGGCAGCAAAGCTTGAAAGGAGTTTCAATTCCAGGTCACCTTTCTGCACTTTAAGGAACTGCTCCTACTGCCCTCAAAGGTCTTCTAAGTGTCACATCTTTCATGCTTTTTTGCGGACCCAGACAGTTTGACTCGAACATCAACCCAAGAAAACTTTTGAGAAAACGGACCACCTAAGAAATTTGATGGATTTTTTTTTTTTTTTTGTAAATCAGACGGAGCCACCCTGGGAGAATTCTTCAGTGGGATGCTTACAGAATTCCCTAGCAGGAGTAACCACCAGGGGTGGAGGAACACGCAAAAATGGCTCTTCAAAAACAAACCATGGAACAACAGTCTATGAAATCCAATGTCTATTGGTTACTGGATACACTCAAACACTTCCTCATTGTTTGGATTTGGAGCATTCTCTAACCACATTTCCTGATCTTCCCCTTTTGTGGGACTGAGAATTTTTATTTTGTTTTATTGGCAAAAACCTTTCAGTCTATTCCCAAACTCTACTCATTTCAAACTTCTCATACTGCTATTATCTGGACACAAGATCCAGATGCATATTCTCCGTCTCCTACCACAAATCTCCCTTCTAGCATTTTTACACAGCCAGTGAAATAAAAATGCACAAGAACTGCAGAGCAGGTAGAGCCAGGGCCCCAACGGCAGAGACCAAAATGTCAATCTGTCAATTTCTAACAAAAAGCATGAAAAGGTCTTTCCCAGGCCATGTACATGAAAGAGAGGAAAGAACAGCTGACAGCATGGGGTTCTCTGGAGACGCCTGAAACTACGCTGAAAGCATTTAACAAAATCAGGACTTTAATTCTTAAATTTCAGCTCCATTCATTCAGGCACCCACAGGGCCAGATCAACTATTAAGCAGACCAGGCAGTCGCCTAGGGCTGCAGCTTCTTGGGGGGGGGGGGGGCAGAAAAGAGCAGCTGCAATCAAAGCACAAACGATAGATTCTGACTGCTGACAAACTGACACTCAAAGAGGCATATTTTCAAAGTATTTAGACTTACAAAGTTCCATAGGTTACTATGGAACTTTGTAAGTCTAAATGCTTTGAAAATGAGCCCCAAGGTGGGCAATTTTAATTAACACATTTACACAGGTAAATGGCTTTTGAAAATTGCCCTCATATTCTATGCAGTCTTTTCCACATATACCCCCGGATTCTATATATGGTGCCTTGGGTTACGCGCTCAAATCTGGGCGTATTCTGATTTTTGCTGCAACTCAATGTGATAATAAGCCAGTTAATGCTGATAACTGGATGTTAACAAGCAATTATCAGCACTAACTAGCAATAATTAAACTGTATAAGCACTACTCGCTAAGCATATTCTATAACGTAGTCCACGTAAAGTCTACCGCGCAGATCCCAAAAGGGGGCCGTGGCTATAGAAGGAACATAGGCAGGTCATAGGCATTCCAAAAATTTACACGCACTGTTATAGAATAACCCGCTCTGTGCATAAAGTTAGGCTGGGCAATTATACTAAGTTTTCATTGGCGTAGCCAGACTTCGGCGGGAGGGGGGTCCAGAGCCCGAAGTGAGGGGGCACATTTTAGCCCCAACCCGGCGCCGCCGACCCCCACCCCCTGCCAACGACCCTCTCGACTCCCCATCCCGCAGCCAACCCTCCCCCACAGCCACCGTCGACTACCTTTGCTGGTGAGGGACCCCAACCCCCGCCAGCCGCGGTCCTCTTCTTCCGGCGCAAGGCTTCGTTCTGTTGCTGCGAGTCTGACGTCCTGCACGTTGTACGTGCAGGACATCCGACTCGCAGAAACAGAACGAAGCCCTGCGCCAGAAGGGGGAGGGTTGGCGCCAGGGGGGAGGTCGAGAAGGTTGTCGGCAGGGGGGTCCAGGGCCAAATCTACGGGGGACCAGGCCCCCGTGATCGCACATAGCTAAGCCACTGGGCGTAAATGGCTGTGCCTAAATTCTAGTTGCGTGAACTGATTTAGGCGTATCTGTAAACGGCACCTAACTTTAGGCGCAGTTTACAGAATATGCTGAGGCATGGATTTCCTTTGGCGCCAATTTTTTTTTTAAGTGACATATATAGAATTAGGTCGATAAAGCCCATTTCAGGTATAGAAAAGGGGCTTGTATTAAAATGAGACCACAAATATGCATTAAAAAAATTAGTGCAGAGAAAAAGGAAATTTACTTTTATACAATCTGCACACCGGCATTCTGGGGGGTGGAGTACAGGCAGAGTTGTGAACACACGTATATTTTCAAATATGCATGTGTAGAGAACATTTACACACTCTTGAAAAGGTATAAAATGTGTATTTTTCTGTGAAACCTAATTCACAATAAAGTGAACCCAGGCAGAAGGAGTAAAAATGTATAATTAGTATAGAAAAAATCCTCCTCAATTTGAGCCACAAATCAATCCTTAAACTTTTAACAAAATATTAATATAATAAGCAGATCCACCATGATTTTGGTATGAGATACTAAGAGGGGCATAATCGAACGAGGCACCCAAGCTTTCCTGAGGGCGTCCTCGCAGGACATCCTCGCGAAGGGGCGGGGAAACACATATTATCGAAACAAGATGGGCGTCCATCTTTCGTTTCGATAATACGGTCGGGGACGCCCAAATCTCAACATTTAGGTCGACCTTAGAGATGGTCGTCCCTGATTTTCGTCGATAATGGAAACCGAGGGCGCCCATCTCAGAAACGACCGAATCCAAGCCATTTGGTCGTAGAAGGAGCCAGCATTCATAGTGCACTGGTCCCCCTCACATGCCAGGACACCAACCGGGTACCCTAGGGGGCACTGCAGTGGACTTCAGAAAAAGCTCCCAGGTGCATAGCTCCCTTACCTTGTGTGCTGAGCCCCCCAAAACCCACAACTGTACACCACTACCATAGCCCTTAGGGATGAAGGGGGGCACCTACATGTGGGTACAGTGGGTTTGTGGTGGGTTTTGGAGGACTCACATTTACCACCACAAGTTTAACAGGTAGGGGGGGATGGGCCTGGGTCCGCCTGCCTGAAGTGCACTACAGTACCCACTAAAACTGCTCCAGGGACCTGCATACTGCTGTCATAGAGGCTGGAAAAAATATTTAAAACATTTTTTTTTTAGGGTGGGAGGGGGGTTAGTGACCACTGGGAGAGTATGAGGAGGTCATCCCCGATACCCTCCGGTGATCATCTGGTCATTTGGGGCACATATCTGTGCCTTGGTTGTAAAAAAAAAAAAAATGACGAAGTAAAGTCAGCCAAGTGCTCATCAGGGACGCCCTTTTTTTCCATTATCGGCAGGACGCCCAAGTGTTAAGCATGCCCCAGTCCCGCCTTCGCTATTCTTCCGACACGCCCCTGGGAACTTTGGTCATCCCCGCGATGGAAAGCAGTTGGGGGAATGCCCAAAAATTGGCTTTCGATTATGCCAATTTGGGCGATCCTGGGAGAAAGACACCCATCTCCTGATTTGTGTCGAAAGATAGGCGCCCTTCTCTTTCGAAAATAAGCCTGTAAGCAGTGTGTATTCCGCACATTTGGGCCATTGCAAGCTAAGTCCCTAAGGAAATATTAGGAAAGGAATGGAGAACAAAACTGAGATTATTTTATTGCCTTTGCATTGCTCCATCATGCGACCACACCTCGAATACTGTGTGACATTTTGGGCACCGCATCCCAAAATAGATAAAGGGGACGGGACAACTTCACTATGAGGAAAGGTAAGAGAGGCTAGGTCTCTTCTGCTTGGAGAAGAGATGGCTGAGGGGAGATATGATAGATTTCTGTAACATTGAGTGGAGTGGAAATGGTAGACAAAATCGTTTTTCACGTTCAAGAAATACAATGACTAGAGGGCACACAATGAAGCTACTAAGTAGTAAATTTAGAACAAACTGGAGAAAATAATCTTTTCACTCAAAGGTGTAATTAAACTTTGGAATTCACTGCCAGAGAACGTGGTAAAAGCAGTTAGCTTAGCAGGATCTAAAAAAAAAAAAAAAGTTTGGATAATTTCCTAAAAGAAAAGTCCATAAGCCAGCAGTTCCCAAACTGTGTGCTACGGCACTATGGTACGCCGCAGTGAACTCTCAGGGATGCTGCAGCAAATCCTGACCTCTCTCCCGCCGCCCACAATCCAGCATCGCTCCCTTCTTTCCCCTCCCGCAGGTTCAGAATCTGCCGCTTCCTCCCTCTTCTCCCGCCGTCGCTGCAGCTTGCATTTTCAAACCATCTGTGATTCACATAGGCACTGCCGGGACTTCCCTCTGCCACGTCCGGGCCTCACAACAGGAAGTTGCATCAGAGAGGGCGGCAGAGGGAAGGCTCCGGAGTGCCTGTGCGAATTATGGACAGCCCAAAAATATAAACTGCAAGCACTGCAGCGGCAGCAGGGGAAGGAGAAGAAAAGCAGCAGCAATCCTGGACCTGCAGGAAGGAAGGTAGCGAGCGATGCTAGATTTGGGGAAGGCAGAGGTTTGCTGGATTTATAGGAGGGGGAGGCTGCAGGGAAGGGGAGAAGTGCTGGACTATCTGGGAGGAGAGATGTGCTGCAGTGAGAGGAAGGGGCTGCAGGGAAAGGGAGACCTATGTGGCCAGGGGAGGGGGAGGAGCGTAGACCTTTGTGGCCGGAGGGAGGTGCAGCGAAAAATTGCTTGGACACTAAGGGTGCCGTGAACCAAAAAAGTTTGGGAATCACTGCCAAAAGTCACTGGTAAGATGGACTTGGGAAAATCCACTACTTTTCTCTAGGATAAGCAGCACAAAATCTGTTTTTACTCTTTTGGTATACTGCCAGGTATCTGTGACCTGGATTGGCCACTGCTAGAAACAGGATACTAGGCTTGATGGATATTTGATCTGTCCCAGTATGGCAAGGGTTATTTTTTCTTATGAGTAGCCCAGTGATAAAAGAATCTACTGTTCCTTCTGATCATGGGCAAGTCACTTAACCCTACATTGCCTCAGACATAAAATTAGACTATAAGGTCTCCAGGGACAAGGAAGTGCTCCAGTATCTGAATGTAACTCACCTTAAGCTAGAACTGACAGAGAGCGAAATCCAAATCAACACATGAAAGTTTTACATGTTTATATAAATGCACATAACGGAGGCAGCGTCTGATTTGTAGAAGAATGATGGCCAATTCCGAGTCATTTTATAGGCTTCTTCACAGAAGGGTGTTGGGATGAATACAGCAACTGAGTTTAATTATCAAAAGTCTAAGGTGGGGGGGGGGGAGAGATAGAAGCCTGAAAGCTAACCAAGAAAGGGTGCAAGGAACAGGCAGCCAACACTGTGGCACCAGCTCTGGTACACAAATGCACTGCTACAACAACAAAATTGAGAAATAAAGTGCACAGGCTGCCAATCATTTCCAGCCACAGACTTAATGCAAGGAAGGAAGATTTCTGAGAAAGATTAGATTAAGAGAGCAAGGCTCTTTAATGAGGACAGGCGAGGGTAGCTGAAGCCGGTTCCTCTACCTTGAAAAGTGGCACAGGATTAACTAATGATGACAAATAGATATTTAGACAGAGAAGAATAAAATAAACAAAAATCCTGCTGCCAGCACA